>NC_143588.1:101133806-101280444 GCF_048544385.1 Mastigoproctus giganteus
CCAGATTCGGTACTCACTGATTACCACCACGATAGTACGATGGTCCATTGAGAGACCTTATCTATCAGCTGCGCTGTAGCGAAATGTCGTCTGCGTGTGGGCATGCCAAACGAAACACCAACAATTACTTCCGTTTACCATTTACGTCCGTGAGTCCATTGAAGTGATCAAAGGAGCAACGTTTTACGCCCGATGTATTTTAAAAGAGAAAAGATCTGCCCCCTCCCCTCCCCCCCGAATCTGTATGCAAAAGACGAAGCTACAGAAATTAAGTGAGGGTGTTGAAAAGTCGATTGTTTCACGTAATTTGCACTGACCTCATTCATCCGTGAACTCGCTGATAAGGGGATATCTCCGAATAATTGGCTTTCCTTAGAAAATAATTAATATGCTAATATAGATGTTTTCGTTGGTGACGCATTCCCCGGATGGAGATTGCACATCGTAGGAGATCATCCTTGATTTTACTTAGAGAATAAATGTAGGAGGGGGTAAAAAAAGTTCAGGTGAGATAGGGTTGTATTGGAAAAGATAAAGCGAATAAAATTCCATTTTTGCATCTTGCACGTTTTGGATACTGGAAGGGTTGGACAACCCTTCGATTTATAGTTCTGTTACATTTAGGATGAGGGCACCAGCTTACAATAATTGTTTTGAGACATTTCCAACCGATAATACCCAATAATGAACTTTCCAGCTATTGTTTACAATTGCGTATAATTGTCACCATTTTGTTATCTTAATGACATCTTTCTTATTGAGGAAGGGGTGGAAAATTTGGAGTTTCTTCAAGGGTTTAAGAAATTTTTTAGCTAAGATATGTACCATTTTTTCTGAAAGAATATTTAATATTGGTTAGTCTTTACAACTAGTGCTACTTCCATTTGATAAGATTTAGTGCGCAAAGTGCTAACAAGGGACAAATTCGCCACCCTCTACTTCACCCTATAGCTCGATTACATCTAGGACAAAGACAGCAGCTTACAATAATTGTTTTGAGACATTTCTACCCGATAATACCCAATAATTACCTTTCCAGCTATTGTTTACAATTGCGTATAATTGTCCCCATTTTGATATCTTAATATTGCTTTTTTTCTTTTACAACCTTTTGACTTCTTTCTTATTAAGGAAGGGGTGAAAACTTTGGAATTTTTTCAAGAGTTTAAGAATTTTTTTAGCTAAAACGTTTAGCTTTTTTTTGTCTGAAAGAATATTTAATATTGGTTAGGCTTTACAATCAGGTGCCCCTTCCATTTGTTAAGTGTTAGTGTGCAAAATGCTAGTAAGGGACAATTCGCCACCCTCTATTTCATCCTATAGCTCGATTACATCTAGGACAGTGGCGGTAGCTTACAATAATTGAGACATATCCACCAGGTATAGGTGGAAATACCCAATAATGACCATTCCAGCTATTGTTTACAATTGCGTATAGTTGTCGCCATTTTGGTGTCTTTGGTATCCTTTCATTTACAACCTTCTGACTTATTATTATTTCTTTTTTTGAAGAAGGGGTGGAATTTTTTTTAGCTATCTAAGATCTTTACTTTTTTTTTTCTGAATGAGTATTTAATATTGGTTAGTCTTTAAATCTGGTGCTCTTTCCATTTGTTAACAGTTAGTGTGCAAAGTGCTAACAAGGTACAATTTGCCACCATCTACTTCATCCTATAGCTTGATTACATCTAGGACAGTGGCAGTAGCTTACAATAATTGTTTTGAGACATTTCCACTCGATAATACCCAATAATGACCTTTCCAGCTATTGTTTACAATTGCGTATAGTTGTCGCCATTTTGATGTCCTTTCATTTACAACCTTTTGACTTCTTTTTTTTTTTTTTATTGAGGAAGGGAGTTAAACTTTGGAGTTTTTTTTAAAAGAGTTTAGAATGTTTTTTAGCTATCTAAGATGTATTTTTTTTCCTGAAAGAATATTTTATATTCTTGATTCAGGAATATTGAGATCATGAAATTCCGCGCCCCGAACTAAATTCAAGAATTATACGGGGGAAAATAGAAGAGTTGAATTCTTTCAGTGGATGATTTCAATGCCAAACTTGATTCTTCTTTTTTTGCATATTGGATTGAGTCCCGTTAGTGGTGACTCCTACATATAAATATTTTGCAAGGAGTGTGTGAAAAAATATAAGAATTTGTCTGAAGCAACTTATGTTTCAATACTCCATGAAGTATTCTACAAAGAAAATGGTTGTTTTTTTGGTTCAAGTGTTACAGAAAGCCTTGGAGAAATTTGTTTTGGGTGTAATCTTCTTGCTAGAGAAAGATGCAGTATCTTTCATTCTCTCGCAATCTGCTCCCTGCTGATAGAGGCAACTCCAGCTTCTGTAAATGATAATGGTCCACTGTCTTCCGTGTAGATAAGTTGTAGCTGACTTCGTTGTCCATAATAAACTGGTTGCAACACCTGGTGCTTTGTTGACCTGCGCATGTTAAGCGAAGATTTCTTGAGAAACGCATGTCTGGTGTTACGAATTCTTAACGGTTTATTACTGGCGTATTTTACGATTTTCCATGTCCATTTTCATCTTCAATGTCTTCGTTTTCCCGCTTTTAACATTCTCGCTATTTACGTTTTCCCATTATTATATAAACTGTATTTTAATAAACATTGGTAAACAAGTTGGTCCTGTTTTAACAAAAGGTGTCAAAGTCACCAGAAACTCATGGACTTGACTCTCTCTGACTGAGGATTGGAAAAGGAGTCTCCAGAAGATGGGCGCCTCCGTAGCCAGGTGGGCAGGAGCAGTAGTGCGTAGCACGCGCTTTTTGATTAGACTGCGTCTAATCAAGAAGCATTTTTTATGGGTCCTCAAATCAAATTGCTATTTCAAGATGGTGGATAACTCCACCATCTTGAAATATATTTTCAATACCATTGGCCCATGGGACAAGGTGAAAAAAAGGGCAGAAACTACACCAGGCCAGAAAAATGAAGTATCTTTTCAAGATGGTGGAGTTATCCACCATCTTGAAAAGATACAAAGTGGAAAATGGAGTCCAAATATGTTGGAGAACTACTGTTGGAATCTCATATGGTAGACACCAATGGACGATTATAAAAGGCAAAAATCGAGGTGTTTTGTTATCAGATAAACATTTTTGTAAATAGAATAAAGTTAATAGACCCACTGTTCAGTATTTAATGCTGTATGTAACATTTTATTAAAATATATCAAATCTTTTTTTACTAGAAACTTAATTGTTGATTTTAATTCCTTCTCCCTTAAAATTGGTGGCTGTTACAGCAATATGGTTGCCATATTTGAATTCATCGACATCAAATCTACAAACCGAATGTTTCCTCTTTTTTTTGCCAACCAGTGTATCTTTCAAATTTTAGAAAAATGTGTCTTGTAATTAGCCAGAAGAGACATATTTGAAAAAGAAAAGGTGTTTTTTAAAATTCTTGTTTATTCAGCAAATATTAAACATTACTCGAAATAACATAAAATATAAATATTAAATATAGAATACACTATTATTTTATAGAAAACATTATATTATCTTTATTAATAGAAACATTTAGTATTAAAAGACAAATTTTACACTGTAGCGCCACTGTATTTACCATAATCCAATTGAAAACAGACAAAAGAACAAAAGTTCTAACGTTTTTAAAAAAAATTAAAAAAAAACAAAAATGGCGAATTTATAAACTGTATTAATCCCTTTTATTAAACAAAACTTTAATAAATAAAATTAATAGCAATATTTGTTATTAAAAGCGAATTTTACACAGTAGCAGTGCTATTAATCCCTTTGATAACAAACAAAAGAACAACTGCGCAAAGAAGAAGGATTTTTAAACAGAAATGAAACTGAAGGGTTGGTAAACATTGAATCTAATACAGTATAAATAAAAGATTATTTACCTGGATGGATACTTAATAGAAAGACAAAAGAATAAAGAAAGATAATATAAAAAAAAGAAAGCTAATAGAACTCATAGAAAGAGAAATACGTTTTAAAAACAGATACTGACAGATATTCGTTTGAAGTGAGATGCAATGATGCCAGAACGTTTCTGTATAAACAGTCTCAGTGCATACACGAATGATAAAAAGAAGCCATTCAAGTAGAGGAGGATTTAACACCGATGTCAAACCTCCTCCCTGAACTTCGCTTCTTATTGTACGCCTGTCTGGAGAGCCAACCATTTCACATCATTCCTCCACAATGAAGTCGGTGAGAATAAAACAAAACTGGCTACACACGAGGAAGTCGCAATCTCTGCTCAGATGGGCTGTCTGGTGGCAGAAAGGGCGCAATAAAACACGGATCCCACCCACTTAAGGACTTCTTAATGATGTTTATGAAATCTTTTATTAAAAAACCGCTGGCTAAAATAAAATTTTCTATATTTCACACCAATTATCTTTTCCCATAATTTGAATTTATCGCCACCCAGTTCTGGAATAAGAGTGAAATTTCCTCCTTCCTTCATTTTACTAATCTCTCTTAGAGCCTTATAAACCTCAATCAGGTGTCTGGTTGCCATGCTCTTTAGCCTACATAATTGAAGTCTTTCCTCGCGAGCTGCACGTCTTTGGACCCTTTCAAGAAGCTCAGGATGGATTTTCAGATGAGGTCTCTATACTTGGACACACTATTCCAAATGTGGTCTTAAAATGTACGATGAGCCATCGATGGGGTTTTTCTTTTGATCAATAACCACTCTCTCAATCTTTACATCTTCTCAAATTTTTAAATTTTCTATTTATATTCCGGGACGACCACACAGCCAGAGGAGTTCACAATATAGAGAGAAGACAAGAAACAGCACTGTATTTAGTAGTCACAGGCTTCCGGATATGTTATTCCACACTTGGGAATAACGCACGTGGCTGGCTTTTTTCCCCTCCAGCTGCATATAATTTACTCTTTACCCTTCTTTACTCTTCGTCGATGAGTTTATGAAAATCAGAAACGACAGTGGTCCAAGATGGTTCTTGGACCATCAATCCTTGTTGGACCCCACTTCTGATCACACCAATCTCAAGAATATCTATTATTCATAATTCTTTGCCTCCTGCCTTTCAGCCACCCTGCAATTCATTTTAGAATCTTTCCGGTAACCCAGTTTATAAAGTAACCTCTCAGGAAGGACTAAGTCAAATGTCTTGCTAAAACCCAAATAAAATATGTCGAAATTGAACCCTACTTCCAGCTCATGAATTACTGTGTCAAAATAGCTCACCACGATAGTTAAACATGATTTACTTTTAAAAAAAACATGTTGTGCGTTCTTCGGATTAACCGCTTTAGAATTTCCTCCGTGATTTTCTCCTACCATTAAAGTCATACTGACCTATCGGTAGTTATTGGAGTGAGGTCAGGCAGGTGAATCGAAACACAGTGAACCCATCACCCTTCTTGATTGGCCTTTAAATTTAAAGGCAATTCAAGATGGGTGATATCTTACTGCGTTCCTCGATTCATCGAGTCCAGTGCGGGCCCAATGACACTGCTCATTATCGACTTGGAAGACCCCGTTTCTGTCCAGGAAAAAAAGCAACTTGGTAGGTTGCATATGGTCTCCTAAGAGCTGCCGGTGGACCTCACCAGTGAAACGTTGGTCCATACGCACCAGGGGTTGTAGTTCTTTCCAGCAAAGCATGCCCTATACTAGGTAACCACCGCCACCTGTCTGGATAGTGGGCCCATGCACGATGGGGACATGGACTCGTGTTGCTTGCGCAACACACGAACGTGTCTGTCGGCCTGTTGCACGAAGCATTTGGACTCATCTGACCAGCACACTCGTTTCCAGTCGTCCAGTATCCAACCATCGTGTTGTTGACACTACAGCATTCGCCGTCGATGATGATCAGCGGTGAAGAGAGATTGTCTCTGTGGAAACTCATAGGTCTGAGTGTCTCATGCATCCCTCAAGTTTGTTGTTCTTGCATCCCTCAGGCCGTTCAATGCGCTGCATCCTTCGCTCACCACGAATATCCATCTTCCGGTTGCCGACCGGGCTAGCCGAGTGGGTAAAGTACCTGCCCGGCAACCCAAAGGTCGCGGGTTCGATTCCCGCCTCGGGCTTGGATCACTGTACTGCAAAAACCTTTGGAGGTGCAATATGGCCACAGAAGCCGATGCGCCAACAACTACCAAATCAAAAAAAAAAAAAAAAAAAAAAAAATCTTCCGGTTCTGTGATTCGGAGAGGACGTAAGTTTCCGATATGGAAGCACTCGACGCACGAGCTTCCACAATGATGCCCTTTTGAAACTTCGTGATATCTTTACTATGTCCATAACTGCTATTTTATCACTTCTTGTAGGACTAGATGCAAATTACCCCTTCTCTAACGTGCGAAGCTGTTCAGCCTTTTATAGTCCATTATGGTTGGGGTGGTCATAATTCAGTGATCACTGAGTGTATAATGCGTTCATGGCTTCTGTGACTATTGCTTTAACAGTATTCATAATTCTAATATATTCACCCTCCATCCACAATCTGCCCAGTTGATAAAGGCTGTGTAGCTTCTTAAATTGTCATAATCCCCTTTCTTGAAATTAAAATCAATACCTTTAAGGGATAGAATTTTATAAGTGATTAAGAAAACACGTGACTTCACCTATGACATAAAAAGATTTTTCTTTTATATAACTGCGAGTGCTGACGTGTCGATACTGTAAAATGTTCCATCGTAGCAACCTTTTAAATCTGTCTCCTTCAACTATGTTTTCCATACAGAAATCGAATCTTTTCGTTCACTCCCCTAATCCGAACATCCAACCGAAGTAATATTCTCTAAGCATCTTTGGTTGTTTTCCCTAGAAACAGGTAACACTTTAAGAATTCCAAGCATAACAACTGAGCTTTAAACGGGTGCACTTGTGCACTCCAAAAGAGATCCATTCTTAGCTTAAAATGGCTAAACTCGTACGTGATGCTGTGATTTCTTTTCCAAGTCTCGAGTACATGTCTCTGGTCTCTCTATTTCCGGGAAAAATAAAACGGAATAAACCTCTTAGCTGGGCAATACTCATGGAGACTAGCAAGAGCGCAAAGAAAGAAGAAAAAAATAAATAAATAAAATAAAAAAAGCAAAATTCATTCTTTATCCTTATTGTTGTGGTCACGCTCATGTCTTCACAAGATTTATCAGACTTGGTAAACGAGCCACTCAAAGACGACCATTACTAGAACGTGTTTCTGCACGTTTTTAGCCTCGCGAATAAAGGAAGCAACCCCTTACAGTTGGTTGGGCCTGCTTGAAGCGCCATTACTTACCAAATACTTTCAAAGGTCCTCGTAATCCTGTTTCTCTTGGGGATAGGACCAATGGTCTCTAATGAAAAGGTAGGGGGTTGATAATACTGGCCACGCACATCAATTGTTCTTGGTGGTGGAGCTTGCACTTAACGTCACCCCAATGTATCCCATTGCTATCTTATTCCAGATGATTTGTCTTGTCAACACTCGGAAATCGTTAGCTTAAAATGGAGCTCACAAAGGGAATAGAAGTGCACCATTTAAGGTTGTCTCTGGTAGTGTGAAATAAATTGATTTTCGAAGGAAAGCTCTTCAAAGAATTCTTTGCAATAATAAAAGTTGATGGATCTGACAATTAATTGGTCAGATGTCACTGAATTCGTACTCTTCATTGTACCCTAACAGCTACGAGTTCAGTGAACAGCGATAAGCGTTATTTTCTATAGACGCACACCATATGCAACAAATACTGTTTCCTTCTATCGATATTTGTATAGATTTCTCTCGATTCAAGATACAGTATCTTTTTAATGATTGTGATGAATATTTCAGGCGATATTATTTTATTTATAAAAGAGAAATTGATATGGAGAAAAAATGCAGCAATTATTTTCAATGCTAATTGGAGTAGTCGACAGTAACTGAGGAAAATATAAATTATAAATCAAATGAAACATTGTTTTATAATTCAATATTTATTTTTCGATTCATAATCCCAAATCGAAAATGATAAATGTTTTAAGAAACATTCCTTTATTTATTGAGAAAAATTGGATTAACTTTCAAGAAAATTTAAATCATACATTTTTATTTATTATTAATTGGAAAATTGGGAAATTAATACTATTTCTTTTTATTTATGTCTTATAAATAAAAGGAAATATTGTATTATAATATAATATTTGTTTTTAGATTCAAAATCACAAATCCTTTCAGATATGAAAATAATAAACACTGTTATTTAATGTTCCAAAAAAGAAATTATTAATTTAGCAGCGACCTCTATGAACAAATATGCAGGATTTTATTTTGAACTAATCGCAGAAGT
The DNA here is from genome assembly GCF_048544385.1 of Mastigoproctus giganteus. Taxonomy (NCBI): domain Eukaryota; kingdom Metazoa; phylum Arthropoda; class Arachnida; order Uropygi; family Thelyphonidae; genus Mastigoproctus; species Mastigoproctus giganteus. The sequence goes on from NC_143588.1 coordinate 101,142,104, forward strand.
AGTTGATAATAATTAAGAAAAAATAAATGAATATTTGTAAATAAAAAGAGAAATATTGTATTAATAAAATATGGTGTAATATAATATTTGTTTTCAGAATTAAAATAACAATATTTTCAGACAACTGCATGAAAAAATATGAAAATAATAAATATTTAAAAAGAAATTATTAAAGAAGCGACCTCTATGAACAAAATCGCAGGATTGGGATTAATAAATTATTAATTTTGAAGCGACCTCTATAAACAAAAATGCAGGATTTTATTTTCAACTAATACTAATTAGAGAAATACAGTGGGGGCCCCAACAACACATAAAATAGGTATTTTTTGCATATTATACTTCATTTTTACATTAAAAATTTGATTTTTTTATGAAGATTACTTAATAAATAGTCATAAAACATCTTAAAATTAAAAAATAAAAAAACAGACCTTAAGTGCAGAGCTGATGACATCAATGGTGGCGTAGTGGTGGTGGGACTATATCAAGCATCGCGCATCTTTTCAGTCATTTGTTGCTACTGGTAAATAAACTGTCCAGATGGACTGATTTTGACGACTTTTTTGTAGCTTCCTGAAGTACAGTGTCATTCTCCGTAACTTTCTCCAACTCTTGTAGCTCCTCTGTTGTTAGCTCACACCCATGAGCATCAATAAGATCTTCCTCATCCTCTTCGCCAAACTCCAGACCCATTGATTTAATAAGAGTGACAATATCATTTGTCAAAGCACCATAATCTTCAAATCCGTCAACGTTATGAATAATTAAAGGTCAGCTCTTTTTTCCAGGCTGATTTTAAGCACCTGGTTGAAACATCATTCCGAGAACTTACAATCAGCCTCACACAGTCCAGCATGTTGAACTTCGACCTCCAAAAATCTTTGAGGGTGAGAGGATTTTCACCAGGGGCTGCTGCAAAGCAACTTGCGAAAATTTCCGTGGTGTAGATTTGACTTGAACAAAGTCAAATTGTACCTGAAGAGATTGAACAAGGTTGGGATCATGGCTGGCGCATTATTCAGCAGGAGCATTGCCTTCACAGGAAACTTATTTTTCTCAAGGTAACTCTTCACTGAAGGACAGAAAACTTGAAGCCCTATTCATTGAAGACATATCCTGTATCCCAGGCCTTCTTGTTACTGCGCCAAAACAATCCCGGGATGCATTTATCGACCTTTTGTTGTTTAAATACTATGGGGGGGGGGGGTATTAGTGTGATACACAAGCAAAGACTTCAGCTTAAAATCTCAACAGAAATTAGCACCCAACAGAAGAGTGAGCCTATCTTTCATAGGCTTATGCCCATGTAAACTAGCCTCATTCCTTAGTGATGTACTTGTTCCTGGGCATTCGCTTCCAGAAGAGGACGATTTCGTAAATGTTAAAAACCTGCTGGGAAAGATAACCCTCCTGATCAACTAACTCTTGGAATTCAATATTTGAAGCGCTAAAACCAGCCTCTGTTGGCTTTAAAGTCTTCAAAGCGCACAGCACTGCCACTGGTTGATGGAACATGAAGTTTCAGATCGTCATAGAATAATCGTTAGAGTGATGTTCCGCGCGCCACACGTTGAACAATAACAAAGACTCTAATTGGTTGAGGACAATAGTACGAGTGATGTTCAGCTATATTGGAAAGCCATCGATACTTGTAAATAGGTCATTAGCTGTAATAATGATAAATGGCTGGAAGTCAAGAGAAGAATAAATTTTGGATGGATAGCATTCAGGAAATATAGTCACATACTGAGGAACAATATCCCAATTTGTCTGAAACGTAAAATAATGAACCAGTGTATACTACCCACCATGACTTATGGAAGTGAAACGTGGGCACTCACCAAAAGAATGGAAGAGAAGCTGAGAACTACACAGCGAAGAATGGAACGAATTATACTGGGAATCAGACTGTTGGATCAGAAGAGAAACACATGGATTAGGCAGCAAATTCAAGTAAAGGATATTCTTATCAAAACTAAAGAACTAAAATGGTCTTGGGCAGGACACATAGCTCGAAGACATGATAACAGATGGACTAAGAAAATAACAGAATGGTATCCAAGAGGAGCTAGAAGAAAACCTGGAAGACAAAGGCGGAGATGGATAGATGAAATTCATGAGTTTGTGGGTAGTAAATGGATGGCCAGTGCTCAAAACAGAAGGAACTGGAAAGTTGCTGGAGAGGCATTCATCCTGCAGTGGATTGAAAATGGCTGATGATGATGATGACTTGCAAATATCATCGATCCTTAAAATAAAAGATCGTATGGATGGTATATCGATTCCTAAGAATATCGGCCTCGACTTACGTTTTCATCGTCAATCGAGGCCCCGCTGTAGTTGATAATAACTAAGAAAAATTAATGACAATTTGTAAATAAAAATAGAAATATTGTATTCATATAATATTATATTAATATAATATAACAATTTATTAATATAATATAATATTGTATTAATATAATATTTGCTTTTAAATTAAAAATTAGAAACGTTTTAGACAACTGCATAAAAAACATGAAAATTACTAATATTTAATATAATTTCCAAAAAGCACATTAATTTAAAGCGACCTCTATGAACAAAAATTCTGGATTTTATCTTCAACTAATACTAATCACAGAAGTAGTCTATAATAATTAAGAAAAATATATATTTATATTTTTTTCTTAATTATTATTGCTACTGGCAAAACAGAAATATTTTATTAATATAATATGATATAATATTTGTTTTAAGATACAAAATCAAGAACTTTCCAGAAAACTGCATGATAAACATGAAAATAAAAAATATTCGATGGGACCTTTTCAAAAAGAAAAGCTTATTCATTTAGAAGCGACCTCTATGGAGCATTTATTTTTATCTAATACTAATGGCAGAATTAATGGAAAATAATTAAGATAAATAAATAAATTTCGCAATTTTTGTAAATAAAAATAAATAAATTATAATACATCATTGCAATGTAAAGTAATATAATTCTGTAAATATTTAAGATAAACAAAACGTATCACACGCACTTATTAATGTAAATTATGATAATTAAAGCAACTTATTTGAATAATACAGGTTTTTTCAAATATCACCAATCAGATTCGTTAATTGTTAATGCTATATAAAGATTTTTGGTAATTAAACCAAACAGAACGATTCATAAATTATTCGTTTTTATTATTTCCTGGAAAATGCATAAAAAATCTGTACTGAGAAAGAGAGAGAGAGAGAGAGAAGGATTATTCGATTGTTTTGGAGAGAAGGAAACACCCCATGCCATGTTAGTGAGAAAAGATTAATGAGGTGTTGCTGTAACTGCTCGGAATACAAAACTCCTTGTTATTACCATATTCGTGCTTACAGCTAATACGTTTCTTTACACGGGATATGATTTTTTTTTTTCTTTCTATTTTATTGAATAAATTTCTTTAGTATGATGGGATGGCGACATGGTCACGCTATGTTGGTATGCTATTAAACAGTTATCAAACTTCCTCGAGGAGAGCTGCTGCTGTAGATATAACGGGAGCAAATGTTGCATTTGATCTATTGTGGATGTGTCAGTTTGGTTTCTATGACAACCACTAAATGCTTTCCACCGTGGCTTTTGATAATTCTTATTTTTGCCCGCTGGCTAATCCCTCGCCGAGAATTGTTCCTTCCGCGTATAAATTAGGAATAAAAGTGGGAATAAATATTAAAAATGTGCTTTTCGTAACGAGTTTTAGTTTGTAAACAGCGAATATTTCGAAGTGAGTTAAAGCAAATTCCACTGTAATGTTTTGAATTTAATTTGGCCAACGTCTTGCCTCTGGTAAGACGTTGGCCAAATTGGTAAGATTCTCTTGAAAAAAGTATTAAAGTGTGAATGACGAGTCCAGATTTTGTTAAGACTAAGAAGAATTTGGACTAAGGGAGAGGAGTCAGGGATAAAAAAATAAAGATTAAATTTACCACCACTAGAAGTACCCTTCAAGCAAATCTAGATTAGGTACTCTGACAACTGATTCTAATCAAAATGAACATTTCTACCCTCTCAAAATTCATCAGCAAAAAGATAGAAATCCCTAGCATAGCTGAGATTGTCTTTCACCACCCAACTTCCAGCAGACCCTGTCGACATAGCCAAACTACAATGCAGTCACCCAGGAACAGGATAAAATCTGTTGACTGGATGTTCCCTTCCAATACCATAGGTATGTTCCTCACCCTGGACATTGCTGTGACCGATTTCATAAAGAAAAGAACTACCAGACTGAGATTGTGCATCGCGTGTACACCATCCTGCCCAACAACTACCAGATCGAGATTGGTAAAAGAAAGGTCCAGACCAATTAATCATACATCTCAGGAATGCTGTGTTCCGGATGTCAGCTGCTGATCTCTAGCGGTTGCCTCTCGAAAGGGAAAAGAGTCTATTGTCCAAGTGGGCCCAGATCCCGATACAGAAGCAGACAGAATTCTCAGTTTCCATTAAGAATGAAAGTCAACAACCTTTCCTTCCTGAACAATATATTTCTAGCATGAGCCACGTCTTAACCCCTTGGAGATGTCTAGTAAGAAAGAACCAACTATGTTTTTACTCTTGATCCGGGGAACCAGTGAACTCTCCTATCTAAAGTCCAGTTTGACGAGTTCCTTATATTTATATCGGTAACTGTCCAGATGAGTGAAGGTTTGAAGTCATTTAAAATTATTTTTGTTGATCATTTGTGTCTAAATAAATAATAAATTTTCTGTTTATACTCCGGGACGACCACACGGTCAGACGAGTTCAAAAGTTGGAAAGAATACAAGAAATAGCACCGTATTTAGCAGTCACAGTCTCGATCTGGTGCTTCCCTAAATAGGGTCCAATAGCATTGGGTGGTTTGATGGAATTTTCAGTGAAATGAGGTGCTGTCAGTTTTCTTAGACCAGAGTGGTGCAAATCTCACCAAATATTTTCAGAAAGATACCCAACACAAAAGTGACTCAAAGTATTCAAAATATTTTATTATTTTCTGCGGGCTCCAGGGTTTCCCCTATCCGCCGCTGAAGAATAACTGTACATTATTCACAATTTGTGGTTTTACAAAACATTTTGATCCAGCATCTTCACAGGAATGATTACAAACATACTATATAACCTTAACACTTGCAACTGAGTTATTACAATTTGTTGAAGGCACCAACTTCTATATTAACCTTCACAACTCACACAACTATACAGATAGTTAGGACCTACCAGTTCGGTTACAATGAGGTCCGATATATATCTTACAATTTATAACAATTTATGTTTTACAATTTATACAATTTATGTTTTGCAATTTATTATTTACAATTTATGTTTTACAATTTATGATTTACAATTTATACAATGTAAGATTTACAATTTATACAATTTAAGATTTACAATTTATGTACCTTTTTACAAGCCGAAGTCCCAGGACACCGTCCACCCAACAGTGATCCTGGCACATCGACTTACATATTCTGAATGCTAATATTGCCTTCCGGCAATAAATACAAATACATTTCCTCATCAGAGGTCTTGTAACAATACGATTAATACCAAGGAGGCAACTATATACAGTGGTAGTACACTTATTACATAATTATTCTCAGCCGGCAAGTCCTTTCCTTCTGCGGAAAGCCTTGTCTGCAAAGTTAGCCAGTGCCTGATAATTTTCTTTACATTCTAAAAACTTCGGTCAATGCCTGAAGTTCAAATCGAATGTCTACATAATATCGACATTCTAAGATTATATGTTGGACTGTCTCCTCTGAGCCACATTTACAAAGAGGAGACGCAGCCAAACCCAGAGTAAATAACTTTGAGTTTAGGCTGCCATGCCCGGATAGAAGGAAAGTTAGGTGAAGACCTGGGTTAAACCAGGGCCAATGTTTTTTGTCAAATTCGGAAACTTGGGGTATAAAAAGGGTAGTAATTCTTCCAGTGTTGGCATTAGTCCATTCGTTTTGCCATTCCTGGAGGAACTGGTTTCTTAATCTAGTGTTGTCTTCTTTCACTGGCACGTCTAGGTTAACAGAAAACTGGTTGAACTGTGCCGCAATACCCTTCTTTCTACAATACTGAAAGTAATTGTACAGCACTTCGTATTTAATTGGTAGTTTGCCGTTGATTACCTGTAATGCCGACGTTGAAACTGTGCGACAAGCTCTTGAAGTTGCAATCAGAAAGAAGCGCTGGGCTTGAGTCAAGATTTTTTCCACCATGACTCTGCGTATACTGGGGCCCCAAGCGCCCGCAGCATAACAGACAATAGGAATAAAGATACATTTGTAGTACAGCTTGAGAGTAGAGGGTTTTAGACCCCAAGAACCTTTGGTAATTCTGATTATTTTGCCTGTCAAAGTCTTGATTTTGCTTAGTACGTATTTAGCATGGGTAATGAATTGAAGTTTGTTATCTAACATAATTCCTAGGTATTTGTACGAGTTAACTAATTTTATTGATTGTTCTTTAATCTTTATACATGGAGGTCTATTTGGGTCTAATTTTCCTTTGAGAAGAATTTGTTTCGTTTTGGGAACAGAAATAGTTAATTTATGTGTACTACACCACTCATCTAGGTCCGATAGGACTTCGTTAGCACGGATTTCAAGTTGTAGTCTGGAGTTTCAGAAACAAGGATAATTAAATCGTCTGCGTAAGCCATCTTAGTAGTGCAATTATGTTCGGTAGCCAGCCACCCATCAAGGACCACGTTCCAGCATACTGGTCCAAGAACTGATCCCTGAGGGCAACCGCGAGTCACAGGTCTCGCAACAGAGCAGGATCCACTGGAGACCACAAGTGAGCGATTCTGGAAATAATCCGTGATGAGACGATAAATAGGCACGGAGACCCCGGCCTCTCGGAACCTCTCCACAAAAGTGACTGTAGATGGCACGTGGGATAAGGTACTTCGACCAATGACTTGGTGACATGGATGTGTCCTGATTAATTTAAGCACACAAGCAATCAGCTGAAGTTCTGCTAACGAGTTGCCATACCAGGCATTGTCTTGTTCTTTCCATTATTATAAACGAAGACAAGTTCAAAAAAACAAATGAACACCATTTTGAAATAAGCTTCTTATCGGTTAGTCGATTGATGAGTAATATAAAAGATCTCCAGATTTTTGCTGATTATTTGTATTTATATCTGGTGCTATTTTAATTAGGGTCCAATAGCATTGGGCGGTTTGATGAAATTTGATGGTGGTTTGAAACAGAAAAAAATAATAAAATAATTTTTTCAAGAGATACCCGAATTATAATTAAAAGAAAACGATATTTTATATTATACTTAAGAATATTAAAATAACTGCGACACTTTTATGATATTCTTTAATTTAAGATCGTTAATACATCAAGGAACACCAAATGAGCCGTCTTTCAATTATTTCAATATTTTGATTTGTGTAAATCTCATTTTTGTCTTCTTTAAACAGAGCTTTGATTTGTTTTTTTTTTCTCTCCTAGACGTATTGGATATGCAGCCCATCTTCCCCATCAACCATTTACATCTATAATACGAGACAGACACAAGAGGGATACGGACGCTTCCCCCACAGATAACCGATTTTAGGGCAAGAAAATCTCAAAATCTCCACAAAGGAAGACAGAGCCATAGAGTGAAGAGAAAATCAATTTTGTCAATGTAATCTACAGAGTTCCCTCCTGCATACGATGTCTTTTAGAGCATTGTATCATGAGTGTACATTAAAGTTCCAGCGTCTATTTAATAGCAACTTCCTGTGGAAATCGTTTTCTTTCCGCATCAGAGACGGGTTCTCTAAATCTACCCGCTACTCTATTAGTGAGGGACGAACAGCCTTTTCCCTGCACCACCTGCTCAGCTTTAGCATAAGTCCAACAATTACAAGAGCTGTCCTATTTGCAGTCAACTCGGAGATGTGTCGTACACTTCTTGAGCTCGCTCGATCGGAAAGTATTACGACCACCAGATGCCCAGGAGAATGAAGTTTGCAGGACAGTAGGAGTATAACCGGAAAGTTACTCTTGTAGTTCTGGGGAGGCTGTCTCCTCTATGCGTTCGTTCACTCCCTTATTTTTATCGCGACAGTCATCTGCTCTTGGTTTTTTTTTTCCTTTTCGCTAAATCGGAAAGTATGATAGAGTAAAAACGGAAGCCGGTGGTCTAGAGAAGGATATGAATGTCTCAACAGCCACTCCCTATTGAGTCTGATCCGTGTATAACGTCTATAGAATATTAAGCCTAAACCAATAAGGTTTTTATGTGTGCAGTCTTCTGAAGCGAAGAGCAATCCGTATTATTGACACTATGAACAAAACTTGTCCAATAGTAGAATTGAAGACAGACAAAAGTTTTTGACTTCTTAAAGATTTAGGTAACTTATTTACATAAAGTGATTAAATTATTGATAACTTATTGGTAGGTAAAATGCATTCCTCGAAGTTTGTCGGCGTAAGAAACTCTGTCCATCAATAAAAGTTTGAACAAGTATAAATATATTTTAACCGTACCTCTGGGGAAATGAAAGAAGCTTCTTGCTTTCACTTTATTGTTTTATTTTGGAACACTCAACTACCGAACAAACGTAAGTATACCAACCCTTCTTCGGTATTAATTCTTTAAGAATACAAATCAAGTGGTGTACTCCAAATATGACTTTAGGAAAAGGAACTCTTTGAGAGACAACTTATGGGTTTTGTTCCCCTTACTCCTTTTCATAGAAGAACACATTTGAGTTGGAACAGACAAGGTAGTCTCTGGAGCAAGACTAATGGACAAATATCCTCTTTACAGATGAGTAAGCTTGAAGCTGATCGACAGATATTATCATCTGAAGACAAAGGAACTTCTGTGGTTTTTAATTTTTGTCAATACAGTTACTAAGACATTGAGGTGTCCAGTATCGTGTTGTTGATTGCGTGTGTTTAGGTTAGTTTGGTGCTAGATAAATAATCCCAAGTTTCGGCCTAGGAATTCTACTGTCCACATCGAGATCGAATAACTTGGCCACGATGTGAAAATTTCACTTTAATAGACAATTTTCACAGTAAAAATTTGTCTGTTTGGTGAGTGTAGTCGATGCACGTGGCTCTACGTAGAACTGGTAGGTACACAGCTGTTTGGAAATATTCCCAAGTCGTCATGGATTCTATCACATATTAGAGATGCTGTTTAGTTTCACTGCAGATAATCAACCTTTTCAGTAGCGTTTTATAAGTTAAAATTGAACTTAGCCATTCTTTATTTTTGTACTTTTCGGAGTAGTTTCCGTGGTTAGCTCTGCACAAGTCATTTTCTTCTAAAACTCTTTTATTTATATCGTTTTTAATGTCCTCGACGTAAGCTGCTAAACTTCTAAATAGCCAAAATGTTTCCTGTTCAGCGAAGTTTTAATACTTGGGAATAATAGAAAGACGTTAAGTGGAACCCAATCCGGGAAGAGGAGTAGTAGGAGGATGTTCCATCTTTCCTTCTGCAATTTGCTTACGGATAACTGAGTGAGCCAGCACGTTCACTTATCAAGGAAAAATTCACACCTTTTAAAAGTTTATTGATAAATTGTCCTTGGGAAACGAATTCAGAGCAGACAATATCATTTTTATCAAAGTAAACGATGACATAATCTGTAACCTTGATTTTCTCATCTTCGTTTTTTTCGGTCTTGGAGAACGCACTGTCTTTTACTGTTTACTATCTTTTCGTCTTGGGACCATACTGAAATATTCGTGTTTCATCTTTTATAGAAGTTATTCATAAGTTCAGTTCCGATTGAACGTTGTTGAAACGGTCAATTCAGACTTATTTTGCCTCACTCGTTGATAACGAGTCGTTTCTTAGCATCATCTTCGCATTAAACCTTCCTTATTTCAAGACCGATAGTTAACGAATACTCTCGTTATCCATCCCCAATTGGCCTGCTATCATTCTGATAATGTCTTCGATCTGTACGAACAAGTTCCGCAGTTTTCCAACATTTTATCCATTTTCGCTGTCTTCGGACTGCAGAAAATATCGCCACGGATATTTTCTTTTCCTTAAGAAATTCATTTGTACCTTCGACATTGAAGACTCCCACATAAAATCTTTCGTTAGGGGCTTTCTCTCAATTTAACCAAGCTGTTCAAGGTTCATGTACCGTTCCATAAATTTTTCAGGCATCTCTCACACAAAATTTCGAAGAAAAATGCACTTGTAAAATTATCGATAATTACTCCTGAAAACCAAACTACACTGCTAGACAAAATTAACAGAAAATGTAGAAAATGTGGTATAAGTCGTGGTGTAGCTCTGTTCTCTGATGAGTCCCGTTTTAGCCTACAAATAAGTTATAGATATTCCATCTGGAGACAACGAGGACTGCAGTACCATCTCCTTCCAACATCAGAGAAAGGGACACTTACAATGAAGGCGGTGTTTCTCGTTTTGAGAGGGAAAAACGGCTGTCCCCCTCTTCATGTTTTTGATAGGGCTACCATAACTGCGTAGAGGTACAGAGAACAGATCCTCGAACCCTATATGCGACTTTTTTAGGGGTGCGGTTGGCCCAGATTTTCTTTTCATGCACGAAAACGCCACTGCACATAGAGCTCAAGTGTTGGAGGAATATCTTGAAACTGAAGATATCCAGCGACTGCCATAGCCAGCACGATCACCAGATATAAATCCGATCGATCATGTGTAAGATGCCCTTGGGCATCGCATTGCACGCCGACAACTCACTCCTAGGTCACTTGATGAGTAAAGTGTGCGCTGGTAGAAGAATGGGATTTGTTGCCATAGCTTGTCGACACCCTTATATCGAGCATGGTTCACTGCTGTCAGGCCTGTTTAGTCGTTGGAGGAGATCATGCACCGTACTGATGTCATGTGACCATCTTGTATCGACTTCTGTAGTGTGACCTTTTTGGTAATTCTTATACAACCCCTATAAATGTTCCTTATACCTCTCCGTCTTTCTATTTCATCGTTATTCTAAGGTAGAGCCCCAAGAGCAGTGTATATTGCCCAGCTGAGGTAAATAGACTCATCCTGGAGTTTATCAATAACAAATCCATCCAAGTAATTAACTTTAACCTCCTATTGTTATGTTTTATAACTTGGTCCGGAACATTTGATTTCAAATGGAGGTGGATTGAACAAATATATTAGATGTTATTATAGAAATTGAAAGTACACGCATGTACAACATTATTAGATACACTTCAATATGCATTCTATTTTTTTATAGAATGTTTAATGCTAAATGAAAAAAAAAATAGCTCTGCCAACTCCATTAGAAAAGCATCTTGCTTGTTAAAGTTGCATTTAGATGAGGAAAACAAAATTAGTCATTCGTGGTCACTTGTAGTTTAAATGTTAGGGATAGAGCACTTCTGGTTCAATTATATTACCGATAGAAATGTTGTTTTTGACATAAAATACTTAACGAATAAAAAGCGTACTTCGAAAGAACTGATTTAGTAACAATTTTTCTTTTATTTTTTTTTTTTCAATTCAATGTTAAATTATTAGGTTACCAAAAAATTCGATTTTTTCCCTTCTCGCGACAAAAGCAACGCAGATGACATTAATGGAATGAGAGAGAGAGAGAGAGAGAGAGAGAGAAAGAAGGGAGGAGTGGGAGACAGAATGAGAAAAAGAAAAAAAAAACGGAAAAAGCACATTAACTGTGCCAAATAACATCGAAAAGGCGTTGTGCATTATTTTTGTGCACAGAGCTAAGCAAATACTACAAAAAAAGAGGAGAAAAACTATAAATTCTTTTTTCTCTCTCTCTCTCTCTAGAAGGTATTCTTTGAAAGAACACACACTCCACCCCTTACTCAAGTTTCATTTCAAATTAAGAAATGCTTATTGTCACTTCCAATCGAATTTCGGAGAGAGAACATTGATTATAACATTATTGTTTTTGTAGTTTCTCGACTACATGCGAAATACAGCGTAGGAGATTGAAATCACTGAGTAAAAATAAGAAATGGGTGTATCTAAGAAAGACTTTGAATAAAACTAACTTAATCACAAAGGCATTACCTCCGAAAAGGGCGTAAAAAGTGCAGAATGAAAATAAGAGACGTTTCCCTTCATCTATTAAAATCGTCACCAAACAAATAATAAGTGACTGCGTGAATTATTACATAAAGAAACAAAATAATTCCTTAGAAGAGATGTAACTTAGTATGAGAAGACCATATGACTGTAATAAAACTGTATTGTTGGCTAATACGCATGGAAAATACTTATATACAGTAGTGGACAAAAATATCATCATCCAAAGATTGTTCTTGTTGTAGTAGAGTTTAAGGTCGGTTTGATGGATGAAAAACCATAGTTTCCGGGAAGAAAAACCATGCAATCGTCTCCTGAGATCGAATAACTCAGCCACTTTGTGAAAAAGGTCCATGAATATTTGGAGAATTCGGGAACGGTGTGGTGTACTCAGACATTTCAATGTCCTTTTGGTACTATCTAGTCATCCATCGGCAGCTGAGTTTCTCTACATGCGCATGGATTATTTGCCATATCTCCACTATGTGAGCCAGTTGCAGAGTGGTAAGTGTTCGCTCTGATGACTTACGAGCACGACGCATTAAGTAACATTTAACAAACGTGGGTTGTTAAAAAAGCAAAATAAAGAAAAATCGGTAATAAACAAAATCGGGGCAGTACCATTGCTCAATGATATTTTAATTCTAGGAAGAGTATATGGAGTAGTTACCTCTGTGTGTCAATTAAACGGGAAGGATGTAAAGGCAATGAAGCTTCCGAATGTTTTGTCTGTAATTGTGTGTATTCTTCGGTGGGTTTGCTTGTTTGATGCACACAAGAAAAGTAATAACAAAAAGTAAATAAATAATTTTAAATAAAATAACAGTTTTCGAGATATATATGAAACCAAGCAATCCTCTCCCAAAACACCCTCGAGGGTAGCGCAGTGTATTCATAATCACTTTTCGTTCACTCTGGGTGTAAAAGGCCTACCTTCGAATCCCATGAAAAAAGTTGTCTTTTTTATTATTTAAATTCGTTAAAGCAACATCTACTATTAGTTTCTAGCGATATCATACAAATGTGATTTGATCTTGTTAGAATATTATTTGTAACCCTGTATTCTTGAAACAAGCCTCCTTAGCCGAGTGGTTAGAAGCGGGAGCACATGCTCTTTGAGTTGACCAGGGTTCAAGCCACTGACTGCTAAATACGCTGGATCTGCCAACCATGCACTGAACCAGCGTGGCAGATTACGGTTCATTCCCTCAACCTGAATCGTTGAGGAGGCTTCTATCCTGCAGTGGCAGCAGTTTACCTTTTTTTTTTAACTTTGAACGTGACCCTTCCTGGTCTGAACTCTATTTCAGCAAAACATTCTTCGTTTTTAGTATAAAACATAATGATATATACAGTTATTGATGTCAACCATCTTTGGGGGCCCACCTACAAAAATTTCAACGGAATAAATCTGATTGGTCACGAAAAATGCTTCACGGAAGTAATTACGTCATCCGCGTCTTTCACCAGCACTCACTAGTAGTGTGATTAGAGCGCGTGCAGCATTTTTCATGACTGGTGCGATATCTGGAGTTATAGTGAACCGATTTACAAAACGAAAACGCAAATGCACTTTCGTCGCACTGCATTAGAAAAACACAATAAAACAACAAAAAAAAACCCGCTTGTGTACCTTGTATACGCACGAAAGACTTTTTATTTTTGTGAAAACATCCATGGCTTGGAAGAGGTTATCAAAATCCAAGCCTAGTTAACCATTTGATTGTAGCCATTTGTTGAACAGTCATTGCAATCATACTTCCTGCAGTCACTACTGATGGAAGTATGATTGCAACAATACAAATATTTGTCAACAATTTCTGTTTTCGTCTCGCATTTTCGTTACATTCCATTGTTAGGTGTCGCTATAGATATTTTTCACATAAGTAATTTTCGAAAATAAAATTTGAGTGGTCAACGATGCCGAAGTCAAGTGTAGAGCGTTCTCGAGAGTATCCAACAAGACTGAAAGCGAAACAAGAAAGCAAGCTTACACTGTATGTAGCATCAGCCAAAAAAAAAAACAAAAAAACTCCCATTTCATCCATCTATTCACTCCAAACGCTTGTCCACCTCAGCCTTAAATTTATTTAACCTATCAACTTCCACAACAACAAATGGAAGTCTGTTCCACCAATCAACTACCCGATGGCTAAAGGCAAATTTCCACACATCTATTCTACAACTGTCTTTCCTCAATTTGAATCTATGCCCCCTCAGGTTCTTAATCTTAACAAGAGGAAGAATCCCATCAGCATTGAGCCTGCTCAACCCATTCAAGGCCTTATACACCTCAATCAGAACACCTCGCATGTGCCTAGTCTCCAGACGCTGCAATTTGCAGAACTTAAGCCTATCTTGGTAAGAGCACCCCTTTGTTCCCCTCATCAATCGCAAGTATATGTCTCTTATTTTAATTATCCATTGTAGGTGCCCCAAGGATGTTTCACATGAAACCATCTACTGAGCATAACGTAAGAATTATATTTCATATAAGAGTAATAACCTAAGAACAAAGATGGCAAAATATCATACCGGAAGTACGTACAAGAAATCTCTTTCTTATGATTGATTGTATTAGTATTGATAATAAGTTTCTAAAGGCAGATGAGGAATGAAAAAATGTTTTTATTCCTCAGCACAATTACTATAATGGATGCTATAATCCTCTAGAATGGGGACGTGGAGCAGTAGTTTATTAAATGGAGAATTTGCAACCCAGCTTCAATGTAAACAGACTGTCGGATTTGGAAATCACATCTTGTTTCTTCGAACTTGGTGTCTGTAATCAGGACGAACATCAAGCATGCTACCTGTAGCAATTTCCTCCTAATTAAATAAGTAATTTCTATTCTATTCTACTTCCCTTGCTTAATTATAGGTGATGTTGATTAATTTGCCACAGACACATTCAAACTCCGTAGCAGTTGTAATTAATCTAGAAGATGCATGAGACAGAGAAAGAAAAAAAAAAGAAAAAGAAGTAGTTAGAAAGTTTGGATGACAAGGCATTATATACTCGTATAGTGAATGTTTAACGAACTAACTAATATACTAGCTTTAATAAACAAATTAATTAATATGCTTTGTAAATTTTTCCAACCACAAATATTGCGCATCTTAGGAAATATAATTATAATTTATTGTATTCGACGAAGCGTTAGAATGAATGAAAATTCCTCTTTTGTTCGCGATTTTGAACACACAAATGAATGAGGAAAAATTCTCCATTTTTTTTGTTTACTCAGCAAAATTTAAATTGTACTGAACTGAACAATAATCGTAAAAATTATTATTTCCTCTTCTTTTAATAAATGTTTCTTTTTGTAGAAACATTTATTAAAAGAAAAAAAAAGAAATTTTATTTATAACAATAAATTATAATTCAATTAAGTATTAATATTATTTATTAAATAGATTTATGTTTATTAAATAGCATTTGTTTTAATCTCACTGTTTATAAAATATCCAAACAAAATATAGCTTGGAGTGATTATAATACCACCTGGTGTCACGTCTTCAGGTTTATGGATAAATGAAAATAGCCCAAAATATCTTACTTTCAGCCTCACTGAAATGTGCTAGATAATGTAACACCAGGTGGCAGTATTGTCTGATTTCCTGTGACATCTTTCAGAATTATTCATAATTTAATCAATACTCTGGTAAAAGTTTAAATACATTATCTTAAGTACAATTAATGATTAAATTATTTTTCAGTAAGTGTCATTTATTAATTATAGCTTTTAATATTTATAAAATTATTAAATACAGAGATTTTTAATAAAACGAAAAAAAATAAGAAATTTAATTTATAAAATATTGCTCTTAATCATAAAAATAAATTATATTTAATTAATTATTAATATTATTTATTAAATACATTTATGTTGATTATAAAGTTCGCTGTTTGTAAAATATCAAAACACAAAATGTAGCTTGCAGCGATTATAATGCCACCTGGTGTCATATCTTCAGTTTCATGGATAAATGAAAATAGCCCAAAATATCTTACTTTCAGCCACACTGAAATGGCCTAGATAATATAACACCAGATGGCGGTATTGTCTGATTTCTTGGGGAATTATTCCTAATTTGCATAAAAAATAATCAATACTTTGGAAAAAGCTTAAATTCGTTATTTTAAAAACAATTAATTATTAAATTATTCTTCAGGAAGTAATATTTATTAATTATAAATTTTAATATGTGTAAATTTATTTAATACACCGATTTTTAATAAAAATAAAAAAATAATAAAAAATCCAATCAATAAAATATTGCTTTTATTAATAATAATCAATTATAATTTAAGTAATTATTACTATTAGTTATTAAATACATTTATGTTGATTATAAAGCTAAGTTTTAATTGTGCTGTTTGTAAAATATCAAAACATAAAATGTAACTCGGAGCGATTATAATGCCACCTGGTGTTACGTCTTCAGTTAAATGAAAATAGCTCAAAATATCTCCATTTTATGTTTCACTAAAATGAAACATAAAATGGAGATTGAAGCGACTATAATGCCACCTGGTGTCAGGTCTTCAGTTTTACAGATAAAATAGCCCAAAATACCTTATTTTCAGTCTCACTGAAATGGCACAGATAATGACCACCAGATGGAGGTATTGTCTAATTTCCTGTGAAATCTTTTGGAATTATTCCAAATTTACATAAAAATTAATCAATGCTCTAGAAAAAGCTTAAATTGATTATTTTAAATGCCACTCGCTGATGAAATTGTTCTTCAGTGACTTTATTAATTAATTATAAATTTTAATATTTATAAAATTATTAAACCGATTATTTGAATAAAAAATGAAGATATTTAATTTTTAAAACGGTGCTCTTATTCATAACAATAAATCATAATTTAATTAATTATTAATATTATTTATTAAATAAATTTATGTTTATTAAGTTTTAATCTCGCTCTGTAAAATATCAAAACATAAAATGTAGCTTGCAGCGATTATAATGCCATCTGGTGTCACGCCTACAGTTTCACTGATAAATGAAAATAGCCCAAAATATGTTACTTTCAGCCTCATTGAAATGGGATAGATAATGTAACACCAGATGGCAGTATTGTCCCATTTTCTGTGAAATCTTTCAGAATTATTTTATATTTATGTAAAAAAATAATCAATAATCTGGAAAAAGCTTAAATACAATTAATTATTAAATTATTCTTCAGTAAGTAGAATTTATTAATTATAACTTTTAATATTTATGAAACTATTAAACATTTTTCCTTTCCAACATTATTTTCTGCATAAAATTCTAAATACTAATTAATTTATCCTCACAGTGCCAAAACTGGCAGCCATATTGGAAAAAATTACAATTTTTGATAATTATCAAAATTAACGTATAAAAATTATTAAAATTAATTTATTTATTGTTTATTGTTTCTACTACAATTCCTAAGAAACATCAAAACCAAAGAACGATAAAATAAAAGTTTTAAAGTCATAAAATGATAAAATAATTCCAAGAAACGGGTTCAGTTATCAAAATTAAAATTCCAACAACGGAATTTGCATGTTTTTATTAGAACGCTTCGCTTCCGTACGTACGACCGAAGCTACGAGATCAAAATTCTTTAGTGCCGTCTTCGTTTTCGGCGTTGACACGAGGATATTATGTGAGCAATTCTATTGGTGCTCCAACAAATAAATACATTGAAAATCCAGGCGCTGAAGAAAAGATGAATTGAATAATGGCCTTGGCAAGGGTTGTTGGTCACGCGTTGCGAGCTTTAAAATAAGTGTTGCGCTTTTTGAATGGAACAGAAAAGAATTTCACATTCGTTCGATTTATTTTATTTCTTTCTCTCTCTCTTTCATACGCTTTTCATAAGAGAAAACAAATTAATGGCTATCTGCATTGTGGAATTACGATTCCAATACGTTCTTTGGGGTGGAATCTAGAAAACTTTTCTTTCTTTCTTTCTATTGCTGTTGTAGAATTAGCGCTCTTTTGTTGAAGCCAAAACCAATTTCTTCTTCTTAGGTCTGGAAATAAGAAAAAAAAAAGTCACTTTTTCTTAAAGTTAAGCTGTCATTCTAAGCTGTCATTCTGTCATATCGATAAAGTCTTTTACACCCGTCTTCCAAATATAGTGGTCATGAAAGTATTGCTATCTTAATGACGCCTGTCGTCTTGTGCCTTGCCCGACAACCTCGATCGGACTTAATCTTCGGATTTAGTGACAGTGCCGTCTATATCAGTCTTGTTAAGTCGATCCCGCTATTGAAAGGAACAAGCCTCGACATCCAATTTTTCTCACATATCTTACAGAGTACTGAGGAGGAGGAGGAGGGGACCTAATGAGGAACTTGCGTTCTCTTGTCTAGAGCAACTGCCTCGCCGAGAAAAGCTAAGATCAAGATTATTCTTCGAAACTCCCGAACAACTCACCTACCCTCTCTCCCCCCTTTCAGTATGAACTTTGCCGCGTCACCTCTCTTTCTCCTTGGTGTAAAGGTGAAGAGGAGGTGGGCACTTCAGAGAATCCCGGACATTACTAGAAATCCCTTCTTAATCCCCTGGTTCCTTTAGATCGAACAGGCACATTGGAGTCCGATAAACAAGAGCAGTTCTGCTCGCTCTCTCTCGCTCTCTCTCTCTCTCTGTGCATCTATAAATATCTCTTTCCTTTCTCTCTCTCTCTCTCTGTCTCTCTCTCCTATCATTCTCTTTATCTTTTTTTCTTTTATCTATCCAACTGTCTCTAAAATTCCTCTGTCCACGTATAAACAGAGAAAATATAATCTATTTATAATTATCAGCCGGCGCTGGATATATATTTCTCGATTATCCGGATTGCGGATTAACGGGTCTCTATGATCGATAGAAATCCAAGTCGGATAAAAGGAACCTGGAGTCCATTACAGGTGCTGTTTGTTTTCACTTTTTAATGTTCCCCGAGATGCAATCCTTAGATTTCTCAGGATCTGTCCCCACCATTTCGGTAATGATTCAGTTTTACTTCTGCACGATTAACTTTAACATTTTTTTTTCTTTTTTTTTTTTTTTTCTTTTAATTGGAGTCCGTGTGCTTCCGTTAAAACGGAAAAATGCCGTTCTTTCTATCGAACACGTGGAGGTGCCGCTCTCGCTGACAAGTGGAGGCTTCTCAATTCATGTACAAGCAGGCACAAAAGGCAGAAAGTAAGGGGAGGAGGACACGAACTTCATTGTTTTTCTTTGTTTCGTACGTTCATTGTAACTCTCTCTCTCTCTTTCTCTCTCTCTCTCATTTTGAACATTGTCGGGTAAAATTATTTCACAAACGCTCTGGACAATCGGGGATAGACTAAGTTTCTGTATAGATCCTCTCTTCCTCTCTTTCTACCTTTCGGTCCATCTTTAATTCTCCCTCTTCGCTGATCTCCAACTGAACCTCTCTATCTATTCATCTTCATCTTTCTGTCTATAAATTTCGCGGAAAATAAATGTAGCATGAACCTTCATCACTCCCTTCTGCCTCTTACTTATTCCTTCTCTCTGTTTATCTATAAATCGTGTGATCTCTCTCTCTCATTCCTTTTATCTCTCTTACTTTCCGTCTTTCCTTCTCTCTATCTTTCTTACTGTTCGTCTTTCCTTTCTCTCTCTCTCTCTCTCTCTTTCTCTCTCTCTCTCTCTCATTTTTCTTCTCCCTCGCTCTTTATAAATCGTTCTCTCTATCTATAAACGATTGTCACTTTCTTTTCTTCTCTCTCTTTCTCAAGTTTCCACCCTTTTCTCTCTTTACCTCTCTCTCTGTCCTTCCTTCTTTCTCTCTATCTATAATTTGTTCACTCGCTCTCTTTCCTTCTCTCTGTCTATAAATCATTCTATCTATATATAATTCTCTCTCTCTTTCTCTCTTGCTCCATAAATCGTTCTCATTCTGTCTATCTCTCTGTTTCCTTCGCTCTCTTATCTATTCTCTCTATTCACCTCTTTCTCTTTCCTTCTTTCTATCTTCAAATCGCTCTAGCTGTATATAATTCTCTCTCTCTCTCTCTCTCTCTCTCTCATCCTTCTCCTTCTTTCTGTTTTCTTTTTCTCTCTCTTTCTTTCTCTCTCTCTCTTTCCTTCTTTCCCTCTCTCTCATTCCTTTTATCTCTCTTACTTTTCGTCTTTCCTTCTCTCTCTCTCTCTCTCTGTCCTACTGTTCGTCTTTCCTTTCTCTCTCTCTCTCTCTCTCACTTTTCTTCTCCCTCGCTCTTTGTAAATCGTTCTCTCTATCTATAAATGATTGTCACTTTCTTTTCTTCTCTCTTTCTCAAGTTTCCTCCCTTTTCTCTCTTTACCTCTCTCTCTCTTTCTGTCCTTCTTTCCTTCTCTCTATCTATTATTTATTCACTCGCTCTCTTTCTTTCTCTCTGTCTATAAATCATTCTATCTATATATAATTTTCTCTCATTCTCTCTCTCTCTCCATAAATCGTTCTCCCTCTCTCTATCACTCTCTATCCATCTCTTTGTTTCCTTCTCTCTCTTTTCTACTCTCTATCCACCTCTTTCTCTTTTCTACTCTCTCTATCCACCTCTTTCTCTTTCCTTCTCTCTATCTAGAAATCGCTCTATCTATATATAATTCTCTCTCTCTACATCCTTCTCCCTCTTTCACTTTTCATTTCTCCCTGTTTCTTTCTCTCTCTCTCTCTCTCTCTCTACTTAAAAATCGTTCTATCTCTCTATAATTATTTCTCTCTCTGTCTATAAATCGTTCTCCCCCTCTCTCTCTTTCCTTCTCTACCTATAAATCGTTCTCTCTCTTTCTCTCTCTCTCTCTCTTTCCTTCTCTCCATCTCTCTCTTTCTCTCTCTCTCTCTCTTTCCTTCTCTCCATCTCTCTCTTTCTCTCTACTCTACACCATACTTGTGGTATGGCATCTAACCTATCCAATAGATCTTGTAAAGATTTTCGTTCGCTTTCTTACCACCATCAACTGTAGGCTGGAGGCGAAAGAATAGGAGAGAGTTTGATAAATTGGGAGGGTTAATAGAAGGATTTCTAAATTGTGGCTTGGCACAAATCCACAGACTTCTGTATCCTTTTTCTTTTTTTTTTTTTTTGACGTGTTTTAATCTATAATCATTTACTGAACTTCACAGCTTGTTACAGAGAGGATACAGGACCGAAAAATATCACAAAGCCCATAGAAAGTGCCCGTGTAATCCTTCTAAATCCATCTGATTAACTTCTCCTAAGCTTTTTGTAACACGAGCAAAAGAATCCGCTTCGTTTGGAGAGATGACAAAATGGTACTGTCAGACAGTGGAACAAAATCCACATACGCTTCCGGCTATCAGATTGTGTTACCGGGACTTTCTTCTTAAATAACAATAGGGAAGAAAAAAAAGGACAGCGGTCAAACGAAAATACAATTTCTTTAGCAGCAACCATGATCGATAAATCGAATTTCAATCGTTTGCTGAACGCGCATCTGAATTTCAATCATCTTCTCATCGCTGATTGCAATTTCAATCGTCTGCTGGTCGCTTATTCCAATTTCAATCGTCTGCTAATCATTTATCCAAATATCAATCGTGCGCTGATCAACAGACCAATTAAAATCGTCTGCCGATCACTAATCCGACTACTCAACAGACCAATTAAAATCGTCTGCCGATCGCTAATCCGACTACTCAACAATTCCAGTATTCGGTGAATCGAATTCGCACATTTTCGAATGGGATTCATATTTTAGTAATTATTTATTCGAAATGAAACAAATTCTGGAAGAAAACTGCTGGTTATTTTGCAGTAAAAGGTGTTTCAGATCAGAAAAATTTGCTGGATTTATTGTTCTTTCTTTTAATCTGAGTGAAAGTTTTATCGTGTGGTCAGTTAATTGAGCCCAGTAACATGAAACAAGAATGGAGGTGAACAAAAAGAAAGATCAGCAAAGCTCGTGTCTCATCCTCGCTAAATCTTCTTTATTTTGCTCTCCCCTAGAGCTCAGGTAACGTGAGAATGCCAGATTTAGTGTGCCGCGCACAAGAACGGATTGAACTTGCGAGAGAGAGAGAGAGAGAGAGAGAGAGAGAGAGAGAGAGATGGTTATAATAGCAACCACTTAGGAAAAAATTAAGCGTTCTGGACTTGTGGCGCCATCTGTTACCGAGTATGTTCTCGAATGCCTTTAAAATAAAAAGACCACTAATGTTGTTGAATGAACCAAATGCGAAAATATCCCTAATGTTAAAAATTATCAATTCTGACAGCACTTAACCACGAAATTGGACCATGGTCGACAGGTTGATGTAGTATACACAGAACTGTCTCTTGTCTTCCTACATGCTATCCATCTTGAAGACTGAGTATCAGTCTTCAAGTGTCTCGACCCAAGAAAGAATTTTCTGTAATCGCATATTACACAAAGGGTGAAAAGTCCATAGTCCTGCCCTTAGTTCATCAACAACTGAGTGTCTTCGTTATTCTTTTATTTATAGTTCGAAATAAGCGATGTGGCAACTCAGCATCCTCAAAAAAAACGGTGTGGAGAGTCCTTAGGAGCAGTCCCTTGGCTGTTTATTCCCAAAAATAAACTTTTCTAATTAGATCTAGGACCAATTTTGATATTCCTCAAAGCAGAAATTATATTAGTAATAAAAATATTTCTAAGTTATAATATAAAAAAATTAAATAATCTGGAAGTAGGAACACTATCGAGAATCTCTAAGCACCCCTTAGCTTAAAAAAATGTCCATCTATTCGACTCCAAATTAAAAAAAAATTAAATATTCTAACGCGCTTAAAAGAATTATTATTTCATTTATTTATTATTTATTTTTTTAAATTTATTTAACTTTTATATTAATTTATTTAATTTCATTCATTTTATTTTTAATTTTAATTAATTTTATAATGCGTGTATTTCGAAAATAAATTAAAGAATCAATATAAAAAAAACGGTGTTAGTAATTAACCTTTAATTACTTTTTAGATATAAATCAATTAACTGTATAGGAAAAAACAAAAAAAAAACAGTAAATTTATGTGCGAATTTTTAAAAATAAACTTCTTTATAAAATAAGGACTTTCGTATTTTTTTATAAATTTTAAGCATTTATTAGTTATTTTCCCTTCAAATAATGATTAAATACACCTCATAGAAGGATTCTGCTCTAAATCAATAAATAAATCAATAAAAACGACTTAAATAATGCGTTTAACGTTTAATTTATTTTTTTTCTATATTTTGATTTCTCTTCCCCACTCACCTTTCTTTTAAAGAAATGCTTCTCTTTTTATGGAATTCTAAAAATGAGATATATGCTGGGCCCTTCACGAGGCATAATGCAAACGAATTCATTTTGAGCAATATCTTTAAAATTGACGCTTTCCTGCAGTTGTCATGGAAACCGCTTGCTAAGAATGAAATCTACGCTAGGCCCTTCACGGTGCATAATGCAAATTAATTTGTAACGATTTTGAGCAAATTCTTTAAAATTGGCTTTTTTCGGCAGTTGTCATGGAAACCGCTGAATTGAGATCTACATTGGGCCCTTCGCTACGTACAATGCAAATGAATTTGTAATATTTTGCGCAATATCTTTAAAATTGGCGCTTTACTGCAGTTGTCATGGAAACCGCTTGCTAAAATTGAAATGTACACTGGGACCTTCACGGTGCATAATGCAAGTGAATTTGAAATGATTTTGAGCAATATCTTAAAAAAACGTTTTCTGCAGTTGTCATGGAAACTACTGGTTTAAAATGAAATCTACACTGGGCCCTTCACGGTGCATATTCAATTTGTAATGATTCTGAAAAACGTCTTTAAAATTGGCTCTTTTTCATTTTAAAATTGGCTCTTTCATTTTATCGGTTTCCATGGAAACCGATAAAATGAAATCTACACTTGGCCCTTCAGGGTGCATAATGCAAATAAATTTGTAATGATTCTGAGCAATATCTTTAAAATTGGCGCTTTTCTGCAGCTGTCATGGAAACCACCTGCTTAAAAAGCGAAATCTACACTAGGCCCTTCATGGTGCATAATGCAAATTAATTTTTAACGATTTTGAGCAATATCTTTAAAACTGGCGCTTTTCTGCAGTTGTCATGGAAACTACTGGTTTAAAATGAAATCTACACTGGGCCCTTCAGGGTGCATAATGCAAATAAATTTGTAATGATTCTGAGCAATACCTTTAAAATTGGGGCTTTTCTGCAGTTGTCATGGAAACCTGCTTAAAAAGCGAAATCTACACTAGGCCCTTCACGGTGCATAATGCAAATTAATTTTTAACGATTTTGAGCAATATCTTTAAAATTGGCGCTTTTCTGCAGTTGTCATGGAAACTACTGGTTTAAAATGAAATCTACACTGGGCCCTTCACGGTGTATAATGCAATTCAATCTGTAATGATTCTGAGCAACGTCTTTAAAATTGGCTCATTTCTGCAGTTCCCATGGAAACCGATGAAATGAAATCTACACTAGGCAAATCTACACTAGGCCCTTCACAGTGCATAATGCAAATCAATTTGTAATGAATCTGAGCAATATCTTTAAAATTGGCGCTTTTCTGCAGTTGTCATGGAAACCACCTGCTTAAAAAACGAAATCTACACTACGCCCCTCACGGTGCATAATGCAAATGAATTCGCAATTAAAAATTGGCTCTTTTGTGCAGTTGTCATGGAAACCGGTGAAATGAAATCTACACTAGGCCCTTCACTGTGCATAATGCAAATGAATTTGTAACGATTTTGAGCAATATCTTTAAAATTGGCGCTTTTCTGCAGTTATTGCTAAAAGGGAAATGTGCACTTCGCCTAACTCAAAAATGAATTTATTTTAACAACTGCTCAAAATACATTCGTTCAAAAATCACTGCTACCATAAATTATAACAATTTTTAATGGGAGAAGTCAGCCACACTTATATCTTTTGAATCACTAGCTGTTATCTCTTCACTTATTGGCGGCCATTAAGAACACCAATAAACAATAACGTGCAGCTGGACTGTGCTCTGCGTTATTAGAACTTAATGGGATAAAGATAATCGACCGGCCTCTTGTGTACCTTCGAGATAGCGTTCTCTCCCGTACTACGAGCACGCGCTACCTTCGGATGGGTTTGACTCGAAACAGGTGGCAGTTATTGGAGTTCTTCTCAAACTAGGGGAAACAAGAAAAAAAAAAAAAAGACAAACTTCTCTAAATAGGTGATTTTTTTTTTTTTTTTTTAGACTTCTTTTTTTCCCCTTTCTCAAAGTAATGCTTTTTCTTAGATGTAGATCGTTGTGAAAGAAAAATAAAAACAGAAACTGGAAGGAATTAAGTACTGTCATCCATAACCCTACTTTCTTTTAAGACTCAGAAGTTGTTTTGTGTAGAGTCGTTCAGAGAGTACATAAATAACCGAACACTATTTAAACCTGAACTTTTCCTTGAGATGGCCAACTTTCTTTCTACTAAATAAACTAATTCGAAATTCCTTCACCACCATTAAATGTAAAATTATAGGTGGCGCTCTTGGAACGTTCATAGTTTCTTCTCGCTTTGTTGCGATAATAAATAAATAAAAAAATAATTTGAGGTTTTTCTTTTGGATTAAGTATATTTATTAAATATATTTAAATATACAATTCTTATTAAAGATATATATTTCTTGTTAACATACTGTTATTCTATTATTATTTTATTTTAATATTTTTATCAATATAGAGTGACAAATAGTATTTTATATTTTAAATCTTAATATTTGCTTATTTATTTATTAACTATTATTTATGCTTGATTGTTTATATTAATGACGATTGTCCATATTAGAAAGCCTATATTAGTGACGTCATCGATATCTTTATATAAAAACCATAATTATTGCTGTTTTTAATATAAAATATAATATAGAGTGTTAAAATAAGGATAATTTTTTTTCTAAATTTATAAAATAAACTATACATATTTTCTTTTCTAAAAAAATATTTTTATGATAAATATTTATAAAACAAAAAAAATAATACCATTAAAATCAAACAATAATTTCATTCTTTTTGATTCTAAATGATGTACTAAGAGGTACATCATTTAGAATCAAAAAGAGATTATTAGAATCAAAAAAAGAGATTTTAGAATCAAAATTGAGATTATTCTCAAAATCATGAGATTTTGAGATTATTCTTCTTATTAATCTCATTATTTTGAGATCTCAAAATCAAAACATTTCTTATTATTTTCTTTCGAATTAAGTTACATAAATGTTTACTAAAATTGATAGTTTGTCTTTCTCCTGGAACTTGTATGTTTATTTAATTTTGGGGAATCGGATGCATCTAAACTTTTAAAGGCTAATAACAAAAAGGATAAATTACTAGACAATCCTATTCCTTTAATTTTAATATGACTTTCTTTTAAAATACTTTACAAAAGGATGAATATACTTCTAAATGGAAGAAAAGACCAAATCAACCTCCATTCTCGAATCTGAAAAGTAGAATGTTTCTGATCCACATATGTAGCCTTGTTTTCTCCTTAATCCTTATTTTAACGAGAGGAGAAATGTCTGTAGTATCCCTATTTCCTCTAAGTCTGTAGAATGCTGACACAAACCCCTCCCTTCCTTTGTGAAAAGCTTAATGTCACAGCTGGTTGTAAGGTAGAGAAAAAAATTGCCGATTCAGCAAAAGGAGAATCAGCAAAATTTACATGGACGAAATTTTTCTCTGTGATGACTGCCCTCTGGTAATAATAGCCACTGGAAAAAAAAAAAGGAAGTCGAACTTTCTGCTGAGTTTAAGTTTCTGACTGGAGAAATTGTCTCCGGTCCTATATTTGTGCATTTCCAATAAGTCAGGGGTGTGCAGCTGTAGCGAATTACTGTCCCCTGTTCGATGCTCTTATATATGTGGCTTTACGCTAATAATAGAGTACTTACAGGCTTAATATCACCGGACCAAAATGGGTGCATTCGTAGCTTTCAAGAGAAATCCGATTACGGCAACAAATGAATTATTCTTTCGTTCTATCTTTAAACTAGAAAGAAACAATCGAAGCAGCCAGACCATAGTTTCTTCAGAGGTTGAAAGCAGGACAAACCAGGCATTATAAAGTCAAAGGAATGCTGTGTCGTGATGGTTTCGAACAGTTCTGGGGAAAACGGTATATTAATGGTGATCATCCAGTCAGAGACAGCAAATCTCTTTACTGTCTCTGACCTATCGACCAGCTAATTCCAAGGAAGTTGTTTTCCAGTAGAAGAATTAAGAGTAAGATGGTGCTGTTTGTAAATGTAAATCCGAATTTGAATGGGTCTGCTGTTCTGTGAACTTCGAAATAAAACTGATATTCTCAGTGAACAAATATAAATGAAATTATTGAGTAATAATGTACTGGAACTCATTCCAACCAAAAAAAGAAAATCAATCTTTAGATTTGCCAACGAAGTTGAAGTACATCGGATTGAAAAAAAGATCGAAAGTTAAGTCTTAAGTCATGAGGTTTAATATGTGGAAAAGTTAAAATAAAAAGAATTCCGTTAATTACCTAATTCAATCTCAGTTTCCAGCATCCCTTTGGAAAGGATCCACGAGGGCTTCTTTATCAGGTTTGACCAGGACTGAGTTAGCCGGTCATAATCTGAGAAGTAAAAGTACATAGACTAACCTTAGAACACGCTTTAAATCTATCTGTCTGCCATTCATCTATTAACAACATAGGTGTTCAGTGCACTCAAGGCTAACGAAACATACTCAATCAGAGATACCCAAAATGAGTACCCTGAAATACCCTGAAAGTTGTAAGGGGCATTGAAATAGTCGATGTATTTGCTGAGCTCCAGCACCTAGAGTTCGCCAAATACAGTAACTCAAACATTCCCTTACTATCACCCTCGTTTTATAAACGGATCTGATTCATATCAACCTGTTACGAAACTCAAATTATACTTTATAGACACCATTATGTCTCACACCTCTGTGGTTCAGCGATAGTGAATCTACCTCTATCGCTGTTCATTATCTCTATAATTCAGAGACAATGAACCTCTCCGAAGACCATTGAATAAATCCCTCTAGGATTGAAAAATATCCACCACACTTTACAGTAGGAAATCAAACAACCGACAAGAAGATGCAGCAATCTGAAAACCTCTCCCCATATGCAAATCTCCAGATCTGGATGGATCCATATTTGAATATTTGGTACCAATCGCTGTTTTCCTAGAAATATTTAAACAAGCATAATCCTATAGACATGCAGCGTTCAGTCACAACCACCATCACACGCTTAATCCCCAAGATGGGAGATAAGACAGAACTCCAAAACTGTCGTCCAGTCTATTTAATGAAAACAGATTGCAAAATAATTTCCGAAGACATTATTAACCGACAGAGAGCCATCATTTCTGAGGTCATCGATCATTGCTAAACGTATTCGGTACCAGGAGGATACACGGAAGACTGTCTCCAATCTGCGATTTCATCTACATGCAACAGGCAATGCAGGCAATAGGAAAATCTGGCAGTAATCATCCTGTCTTTTTTCCTTTTTTGGGAACTGCTCTTCCATCATCCAGACAATCTATCTTTAATACAAAATTCTGTCTATAACAAAACAACCAGCTTACTTGCACTGAAACATATTCCAAAGACAGGATTACTCTTCCCCTCGACACCACTAAAAGCTTTCAACTAAGACGCACCACAAAGTACACTGGTGTCCAAAAGTTACAACAACACGTAAGATACAGACACCGGATTAAAAATTAGTCACCAACATCATTTTTCGATTAATAATATATAACTACTCTGCTCATATGAATCATTTCACGAATTCTCGTTGGTTGGGATTCAGTTAGATCTCTTAAACAGTTTACATCAATATTAGGCCATTCTGAAACAATTGAGTTGGTAATTTATTCAAGTTTTGTAGATGCTGTTGTGCTTTCACTTTCTGTTCAAGATAGTCCATGTTTTCTCAATATGATTGAAATCTGGCGATTTGGCTGGCCAATTTAAATACTCTACCATTTCTTCAGTTCCTCGTGCCGATATTAAACAGTGGAGGCACCATGAATCGAAGCTTTTCCATCACTGAATACAGGAATATCCAGATGATGAATGTTCCATAAATGTTCAGCGAAAGGCACAACCTGATCATCCAGAATATTTGTATAGCCAGCCTGGTTCATCCTGGTTGGTATTTCAAGGGAGGGAACCACTTCATAATAGTTAAAGCATCTCCAAAGCTTCACTGACCCACCACTAGCTTTTACAAAACCTTGCATACAGTGTGGATGAAATATATCTTTCCTTTTCGTGTGAACTCCGTGCTCGGCATCATTAGAGTAAAGGCAAAAGTTGGATTCTGGATTCGTCAAACCACAGCTTTGCAATAGTCCAGCTTCTATGGGTGTAATGACACTTCAAATAGTAATCCACCAAGTTTCATGCAGTTGCAATAAGGAATGATTTTTTTTTTAAATTGCAGGTCCTGAATTCAACAAAGTTTTGTGAATGGGAAAAGGTGGATAAAACCAGTCATCAAATATTTAGGAAAAAAAGGGGCTAATGCCAAGGGCAGTTCATGAGGATATGGTTTCACCAGAGGGGGCAAGATACCCTTTCTTGTTCCATGATTAACAAGTGGGAAGCAGTATTTAAACAAGGGAGGTGGGGAGAGCCTTTGGAATATCTGCAACGTCCATCACTCCAGCAGTTATTAATGGTGTGCATGATGTGGTGATGGGTTATCAATGAGCGGCAGTTCGGTACATTTCCAGCGTCTTGAAGATATTATCTGAACGTGTGTATTACTTAATAACGAAGATTCTCGCAATGAAAACGATGTCATCACGATGGGTCCCAAAGTTGTTAAGAGCAGATCAAAAAAGCACAAGAATTGTGAAGTGAATGTTTCCATAATTTGCAAGCAGATCCACCAAAATTTCAAGAAAGGTTTGTGACCATGAATGAGACGAGAGTCAGTCTTTCGGCCAGAGACAAAGGAGCAGTCTAAACAGTGAAAATACAGTTTCCCTTCCTTCCAAATTAAGCCTTGTCGATTTTTCCTACTGGCAAAGTGATGGTATCGTTTTTTGGGATTCTGACAGGGTGTTGCTATTGAATTACTATTGGAAGACGAGGAAACTCAGCAAAGAGCCTTGTTCCACCAAGACAACGCACCTGCTCATAAGTCTTTCGCTACCTTGCATGATTGCAGCTTTATGATCTTGGACCATCCACCAATTCCACCAGATTTAGCACCATCGAACTTTGACTTATTTCGTAACTTCAAAAAATATATAGCTGGCATCCATTTTCCTAACGCATCAATGACGTCACCATCGGATGGAAAATGGATGCCAACCAGGCATGTTTTCATAAAGAGAAAACCTTCTTCGCAGATGGATTCAAGCATTGCTACATCATGGACTTCAAGAACATCTTCATGTTCGGGGAAGTACATTGCACACTGGATTAATTTGCATATACACTAGAATTTGACTGTATAACTGGACTAAATAAAATTAGCGTAGTACATTGCATGAATATAAAATCAATCGATCGATTTGTGTACGTTAATAAACGAAAAATAAATCGATCGATCAAAATGATCTCAATTTTTCATCCCTAAAGAAATACACAACCTTCAAATTTCCTTGTTTCTTTTTTATCGCTTTTCCAAAGTTCCACTAGAGGCTTCAGGGGTAAAGATATTAATCGCTCTATTCTTGGAGTATCACATTCCACCGCATTGAACTGAAAGAACGAAAAAAAAAGGGATTTTATTTCGTGTTTTCTTCGATTTTGTGTATGAAAAAGCACTCCCTTACGCATAACTACGAAGGGAGATTGTCTCCAATATCACTAACGACTGCACTCGCTATTTGAATGACATAATAAAAATCCGTCTTCATATTCTTCAATGTCTTTAGGAGTCGAGGGAGAATTCAAACCCTTTAAAATATGGCCCTTTCTAAGCGTCCAAGATAGATTAGATTCAATCTACGAGCTCAGACTGAGTAAGATTTTCCATTATCAGGTATGTCAAACAAAATGGGGAGTTATTTCTCCAACGGGGGATGTTAACTTCCATAGCGGGTAATATCCCGGAGGTGGTGTCTCGCCTGGAAGGCACAGTTGTCTCAGAAAAGATGCTTTTCATCCATCCTAGCTCATCGCACACGAAAAATGAGTGTATTAGAGGAGGATACCTTCAACATGTGATGTGCAGTGATAAGGGCGGGGCTATTGATCTTTGTTTTTCGTACACACGCGCGGACTAAGAGGGTTTGTGTTGGGAAGGGGGAAAAGGAGGTGTCAGAGAAAGAGAGAGAGAGAGAGAGAATGGATTGAATTTAAAAAGCAAAACATGCGAGAGAAAACAGGATACAGAGAGAAATGGGAAGGCAAAAAAGAAAAGGAATAGAAAGATAAAATAAATAAAGTAGTTAGGATGACCTTCGGTTTATATCGGGATATCTAAGGCTGTTTTTTTTTTTTTTTAAGTAAACGCAAAGGTAGTTTAGGATATGAGGGTTCGTTGTATTTTTTGATCGGTTTTCCTATTTTGAGACAATAAAAATCGTAGTTGTTAGGATGGTGAAAACTGTCACATTGTGTGACATTTTTCCTGGGAGAACAACTAACTGGTCAACTGTATGAAAAGTCCATTCCATCTTCACGAGAATGGAACCCAGTATTTCTAATTGGAGTTGTATATTAGGAGCATCTGCGAATAAAGTCATATTCTTCAGTATATACACTGAGTGGGCAGAAATCTTGGGATACATACCTAGTAACGGGTAGACCCACCTTTCACCGGGATAAAGTCAGTCACACGATGAACCATTCAGTCCACTAGGTCAAGAAAGAGTTCCACATGTATTTCCATCCATGCTTGCTGCACCGCTATCCATATTGCAGTCGCATTCCTGGGTGATGGATCCACAAAGCTCAGAGGGACTTTTCCACATCACCCCAAAGATGCTCCACAAGGTTCATGTCCGGTGAACGGGCAGGCCATTCCATGGTGGTAAAATCTGCGGAATGCTCTTCGAATCATGTTCCAGTCACCACGGCTCTGTGAGGAGGCGCATTGTCCTGCTGGAAGAGTCCATTGCCCTGTGGTTGCAAGATGACCATGAAAGGATGCAGATGGTCTGCAAGGATGGACACGTAACCTAGACAGTTCAGAGCTATGTCTTGACGTACCAGAGGTTCCAACGTTGCCAGTTGAACACGCTTCAGACCTTTACCAACCGTCCACCTGCCTGAACAGTTCCTTGTTCACATGACGGGTGCATATATTTGTGCGGTTTACGCGATTATGCACCCCCCCGTCTGTTCAAAATAACTGAAAATGGGAGTTATCGGAATAAGAGACTCGTCTCCAATCATTCAAGGTCCAGTGCCGATGTTCTTTTGCCCAATTGAAGCGTTGAATCCTGAGTCGTGGTGTTAGCAATGAGACTCTGGTGGGTCGGTGGCTGCCATAACCTATTGCGGCTAATGATCACCTGATGGTCTTGGTGGAGACGTTTCTGGCACTTCCCTCGTTGAAGTCGGCGGTGATTTTTGCCACTATCGCTTTCTGGTTGGCTGAAAAAATGCGAGACAGACGACCAAGGTCATCCACGGCCTTTCTCCGCCCACAGCGCTGTCCACGATGAGATGTTATTCCGGAAATGGCGTATTCCCGGTACACCCTTGATATTGTCGAACGGGAATAGTGCAATTTCTGTACCACCTCCGCGAGAGAGTGACCCGTGCGTCGGGAAGTTACTATCATCCCTCTTTCAAAGTCGGTTAGCTCACGACATTTAGCCATACTGACATCGAATTAGTCTAAGTGAATGCAGTGTACCTATATACCTGCCAAACGGTGGGTTCGTCCACTAGCGAGAGGGATGACAGCGTCGCGTTGCCCAGGAACCAGGTATCCCATGAATTCTGTCCTTTGAGTGTACTGTCTGTAAATTGCCTGTATTTTGTGGTACATTTTCTGTTTGCTGGACGAATA
Organism: Mastigoproctus giganteus; assembly: GCF_048544385.1. NCBI lineage: Eukaryota > Metazoa > Arthropoda > Arachnida > Uropygi > Thelyphonidae > Mastigoproctus > Mastigoproctus giganteus. Next base: position 101,175,117 of record NC_143588.1, read on the forward strand.
ACCCGAGGTTTGGGAAGAAAAAACCGAGTTGCCCTCGACAGACTAACTCAGCCAGGTTCTGAAAATGGCCCATAAAAATTCTTTCCGTCATCGACCGGACTCAAATTTGGGCCTCTTTCACACGGTGTTGGGAGGATGGCGACTTCATCCAACCTCCTCTATTTTGACCATATTTGCTATTGCCACAATCCATTTTAATTTGAAGAAAGTATTTGATACTCTTCTGTTGATCTTTTTTTAACTAAATTGTCTAATTATGGCATCAAAGATTCAGCTTTTAACTGTTCAACATGTCTTTGAACTGCTCATATCTCAGTATTCATTGGTTATGTTTCTTCCTATCCCTTTCAATTATACAGCGGTGTCTCTTACAGTTCTGCCTTAGGCCCTCTCTTGTTTGAAAAATTTTTTAATGTATTATCTTGGTTTAGGGACCACTGTGTCTAACTAATAACTTTTATCCCCGAAGATATCAAACATTTATCCCATATATCCATTTTGTCTAATTGCATGGATCTTCAATTAGCCTCTTAACATGTGCTCAACTGGGTGAACTCTAACGGTTTTATTGGGAAATTGGACAAGTATTTTATTCTTAATTATTATCCACCACAAATGATGGCGTTGTTGTAGAAGCATTAGCGACTAAGGCCATGTTGCTCCATGCATACTGCCTGTAAATTGCATGTCTTCTGAGGTCGATTTTCTGTTTGCTGATTGAAAAACCCGAGTTTCCAGGCGAATTTCACTAAACCCATAATGATTGGTGCCCCCTATTTTCATTTACTGCCTGAAACCAAGTACTGTATTGAACAATTTGAATAAACTGATGGCTCCAATGAAAAAATATCAATTTTAACCACCCTCAAGGACTCCTTCATGAATATTAAGAAAGTAAGTAGAAAAGTCAGTCAATCCATCATCGCCGAATCTCCTCCCCCGTTCTGGAAATTTATCATCTCACACCATCTCAGATAATTGTTTAATTGAAGATCAAGATATAATTCAGCGAACGATGGAAAGAGACTGAAGAAGCCACGGTTGGATTCCTCTAAACGGATTATAGCTGAGAAATTAGTTATCTGGAATCTCTATCATTTTTTGCACCATTTAACACAACCAGCTGAATAAACGCCATGCTCAAATAAAACCCTATTTGCACTCCCCCCGCAGTTCGGTATTAAAACACAAGCTCCTCACTCCGAAAATAACTTCTGCGATAAGAACAAAGGTGATGATGTAGCCAGTCACCGCACTAAGCCACTTGTCTTAAAGAAATCGAAAAAGACAAGACAAGTCTTTGGCTCTGCATTGAAGGAAACAGAAATAATACCCAAGATCCTCCCAGAGAGCCGACGAAAAGTGTTTCTTTAAGGTGGGAATTTGTCACTCAAAGCTGTAAGAATATTTTCTCGAAGGATAACTGGACTTTGAGATAACAGCACTTTGTGATCCTGTTGAGAAGAGGATTCACTCGTCACAAACACAGAACACGACTTTAAAGAGCACAGCTACAGGGAGAAAATACCTCAAGACCCATTCACAATTCTCTTTGAAGCCCTCTTCTAACGTGATGTGCTGGAATTTACACTGCTGACATGTTCAGTCTTTCCCCTCTCTGTGAACTTGAAAATTATTCCACTAAGGCAGAGGAATCAACTGTACAGAAGGGGAATGCTTTCATCTGGTTTTCCCCATCCCTAAACATTTTAAAACTTCCTTTTAAAATTTAAAAATGGCGTTATCTTTATTCCTAACACAATTCCAGTATTATTTTTATATTCCAGTAATTTTGCATACTTCTGCTTTACTGTATTTCTTCCACCAGGTGGCACTATTCCGGTTGCTTAGTAACTGTACTGTATCACGTGAGCATTTCAGTTTTAGCAATTTCATTGTGTTCTTGAAGAAAACTCAAAACAAACTTAAAATTTAAAAAAGGTGTTTAAATAAATTTATAATTAAAAACTAAAACATTCACAAAATTAAAAGAATTTTAAGACTTCTCATTTTTAATTTATGATACAATGTTTTTATATATAAAAACTCTGTATTTTTATAAAAGTATTCTTTTTTCCGGAGTTAACAGCTTTTAAATCTTTAATTTAAAAGATTGAAAGAATTAGATTCATAATGAAAAATTAAAGTAAAATATGTAATAAATTAAAAATTAACCGAAAAAATCTAAATTAAAAATAAAATTGCGCAAACATATATAAAAAATTAAAAATCACAAGACGCAACTTGCTTAATTCGTATTAACTTTAATTAAGAAAGAATTAAGTATAGTACTCTCCAAAAATTTGGGTACGTACTTTAAAATCAGGCAGACACATTTACGATCACATTTATTTTTAAGGATCTATGCAAAGAAGAGTGATCTTTCTGTCTTTATAAGATGCTTGCAAGTAATCCTTTAATTATGGTCAGAAAGATTTAAATTTCTTAGGTGTTTAAAATATCACACTGGCATTAAAGTCTGTTTCAGGACTTACTTGTGCCTCATGAGACATTCGATGGTTTCGAATGGCAACAGGCAGACAAACAGTTGTAAAGAAGTTCGATGTGAGCTGCCATGCTATATACGAAATAAAAAACCACCAACTGTCAGATAAGGGGCAGTTTAGTCCTGAAAATTTAGATCAAGTTTTCATAGTAGGTTGATTAACAGGGTGTTCGATAATAGTGCAATTCCAGAGCAACTCGTTTTAAAGGCAAGTTTGTTTGTGTATGAGATTTAAGCCTATTGCATTATAAGTGTAGTTTAACTCTTAATGAGTTAAACGTCATAACTGAGCAAGAACTGCTGTTGCAAATTACAGCTGTGTGACTGATCATACAGCGCTTACATGAGCTAGTGACTTTGGTGCTTAGAAGAGCAAAGAGATACACAAAATTCCCATTGTGGATATAAAGATACATCGCACTAATGCTAAAGAAGAGAAGGCCTAGCGAATGATTTTTTTCTTATTCTCCAAGAAACACATCTTAAACTCTTTCTGAGATTTCTGCTAATTTAATGCGTACTAAAGGTCAGTTTGTCGGTTTACCGGATAACACAATCACGTGCTGGAAGAAGAAATTAAAAATTTAAACTCTTCGAGAATATTCACATAACAAAATGGACTTATGATTACATTAACAAAGCAGTCTATTTTATTCGTGAAAAAAACGAAACGTTAAGAGGAATTAACTGCGTTCAGAGCTCTCGTGATAGGTTTTCTGTACGGACTGTTGGACAAAGCGAACAAAACAGTAATCGACGCTCCGACAAGGCGGAAGGGGAGGGTCAAAGATTTACGATTTCATAAACCGTTTTTGGTTCATTAAGAAGAAAGTGAACATGTTCTCCACTATCCCTATTCGCAATAAAATAAATCCCCAAATCTCTTATCTGCTCTGTGGAGTAAATCATTTTTCTTTAGCCGCCCTCCTCCCCACCCCAAAAAAAAAGAAAGAAAGAAAGAGAGAGTTCTTCCATCGCCATTAACGCGTATGTCAATGGAGCCAAGCTATTGTGCTAACATCTGGTGTGTTCGCAAAGGAGATAGCAATGTTCGGTGGAAAAAGGTTCGTTTAAATGTTAGCGGGGCTCCCAGTCTGAGCTTAACGAACCGTTAATTCACACTCTTTCGTTTAAAAGAAAGAGAAAATGTTGCTACATTACTCCGCCTTCTTCGAAGATAAGAACGCGTGTTACTTAAGACAATGGGTGCAGCGTTCCAATTGCTACAATAATTTCTATTCGGTCAAGTGTACCATAATTGTCTGCATTAGTTCCATGTCTGCTGTAATTTCCACAGCGCAGTATATTACCGAGTAAAAGGGACCGTTTCGAAGTATTCACTGGAGGGGGCATCGGATGGGGGGATATCTTTAATTAGCGTGCTTAGTAGAAGTTCTTTTTTTCTTTTCTTAACGATTTTCTGAAAGTGGTGCTTTGGTAATCTGAGTACTACGGGACATCCTATAGTCGGCAATACAAATGAAACTCTCTTGCTTATATTTCTGTACAAGAAGAGCACAGCTCGAGTTTTGTGGGTTTCTAGGGTTTCTACTTATTGCATCGAATGTTGTAGAGGTATTTCACCATGAGTTGCCTCACACAAGTATAGGAAAGTAATAGTAGGATAGGAAGAAGAAATGAAACGGTGTAGAAGAATGAAAAGGATAGTAACTCCTTAAACTCACACCACTCATGAACTCCTGGAATAGGCAACGCTTCCTCCCATAGGGAAGACTGTTGTTACTTATTCTAGGAAACTCCGGGCAGCATCAAGTTCCTCCTGGTTACCGTTTCGAAGCTTATTGGCTCTCATCGGTGGGTGGTAATATCACTCTGAGCCTACAGTGAAAAGCATCCCGCACACCATATTCTTTCTAGTTCTTGAAGTGTCATTTATACAGTGTAAGAAAAAATCTTTTTTCTTTAAGATATCACTCCGAATTGGATTGGTTCACACGAGTAGTAATACGTCATTCATGACTCATGCTGGATTCAACGTTCTACTACTGCACAACAAATTCCCCAGATAAATATTTATATATATGAACTGATAGGTATTCTCGAAGGATTTGTGGCACAATATTCGTCAGTGAGCGCCGAATACTTTTGGTCTTGTGGTATATAAGATGCTTCACACAAAAAATAAAAATACACTACTTCGTGACCACATGGTGGGAACAGACAAGAGTTGAAAGCAAATCAAAACCAGTAGGTAGCGCTTTGATCTCACACACACACACAAGTGATACGTCGCAACTCAGCAAAATCAGTCGGTCACACACTTAATAAACGTCATAGCTCAGCAAAACCAGTAGGGGTCGCTCTTCGATCACACACATATGTAACATCACAGTTCAGAAAAATCACTTCACACACCGGCTTTGCTGAGCTATTAGTTGCTTGAGTGATCAAAGCGACACCTACATAACAGTAGGTGTCGCTTTGATCACACACGTAACGGACACGTCATAGCTTAGAAAAACCAGTAGATGTCGCTTTGATCCAATAAGAAAATTGCGCGTCATAGCTGAACAAAACCAGTAGGTGTCGCTTTAATACAATACACAAGTAATACATCATATCTACAAAAACTTCAGCAGTAGTCGCTGTGATCGAGCACATTCAAAATTTACAAAAATTGGAACTTTCTGAACAAGTTTTTAATATACCTGAACGATAAAAAACTAAATGGTGTAATTAATTTATATAAAATATATACAATTTTTTTTTCTTTTTCAAATTATTTTAGTAGTTTTCATTTTATAATAATATATTCACTAAAATTTCTTACTAATTACTATGAAATAATTTATTTAAACTATTTTAATTACATTGAGGATTAAAAATGGTAAAAGCCGAAAGATTTATCGCAGCCAGAATGCACGACTTTACCAAAATCTGTTTTAAGTTTTACTGGAAATAACGAAAAGGAAAGTAAAGTGAAGATTAATGTATCGGTTTAAAATGATCTGGAAGAAGGACATTTTAGAGGCAAACAAAGTTTTTAACAAACAGCTGAAATATTTCACAGATATTTAAGACTGTGTGTGATGATCCCTACTGAGTTGGAGTCTAAAAGAGACAGAAAAAAATATAAAAGAAAAAGAAGAAATCCTTTAAATAGAGGAATTCGATAAGAAACACTTACTGAAAGCCCAAAAATCGTTACAAATGAGGGAGGAAGGTTATAATGCATATTGGAGAGCTAATAGAAAACTTTTCGTCTCTTTTGCTGGCAGATACAGAAAGTAGGCTTAACTGTGTGCTTAAAACACAGCTATTGGAAAACATTTCATTTTCTCCCTTTTTTTTTTTTTCCTTTAAATATTTTGTACATGGGTGTTAAAGTATTCATCGAATTATAGATGAACTTGATGGCAAAACATTTTTAACTTAAGAAAAAAAAAATGAGAAGTTATTAAAATTTTTGGAGAGAACAAAGAAGCTGTGTGTTTTTTTTGTTTTTTTTAAGGTGGATATTGGAAATGAATGTGGTGAGCTTTTATTGGAGAAGTTTTCTCTAAACATTTTCAGAAGGAACACGAATTTCTGTAGATGTTGAATTAATAGAAAGAAGAAAGTAACGGATAAGAAATTAAATAAATAGAATAAGTAAAAATCGTAAAATGGGAAGTTTTGAATAAATCGCGAGGTTAAGCTTGCTTTTGCAATGAGTTGCTCTCGTATTGCACCATTTTCAAACAGAAGACCTCGCAAAGAGATTACTCGGTCACATTAGACTGCAAAAAGAGCCTGTTTTAGAACCCACTGGTCCCCCAGTAGAGGGTTATACCACCACGATGAGCCGGTTGGATTGCATTTTGGTTACTTCCTCAATGGATGATGTGTGATGTTATTGTGGTTCCAGTGATTGTATTTAGAGACTTGGAAATTGGAGTTTAGAAAATAGGTGGAATTCTCTAAACAAACATAGATTTAGCAACTTAGATTAAAAACTATTCTTACAAATGACAGCTATGTGACTGGTCATACAGCGCTTGCTTGAGCTGATAACCAGTTTGACAGTTAATCAATGATTAATCTCTTCTGTAAACAGCGACTTAGTAATGTACACAAACAATAGATTTAAATCTTAATTCTAAGAGCTATAAACTTACTATATCTATGAAATCTTAGACGCAAAATATACTTAATTTATGGATATAATTCAAGGAATTAAGACGTTTTTGTTAAATCTCTAAAAACATTATAATAATAACTGATAAGAAATATTAAAATTAATATTCTGAAAAATGTACAGATGTTTGCAAAAATAATAGCAGATTAGTGTCTTAAAATGGAGTCCAGCAGATGCCTTAAACTCTTCAAGTATTTCGTATTTATAGGGCTTTGCGTATTTATAGTTAATTCATAATCGGATTATGGTCTATCTTTATTGAAAATAAAACTTCTCTTGAAACTTGAACAGTTTAAATATAAATATTATTTTCAAGAAAAAAAGTTGCCCTCAAATTTTAGTCCTTTCTACATTCTCTCTATTATATCCCACACATTCTCAATAGGATCGAGATTAGGACGAATACGGGGGCCAGGGAGGATGATGGTTTTTTGCACAATTCTGGTACGAAGTGCTGTTGCTTTGTCATCCATAAAGTGGCCATAAGCTTTGGCCAAAACAAAACATTAATTAATAAAATAAAAGCCGACTAATCAAAGATTTAAATAATATAATAAATGATTGGTTTATCCTCTATATCAGCAACCCAATTAAAACTGGTATCTGTTAAGATAAACGATGATTGAAGATCATTATTAAATGGCTGGTGTTTGACATAGACAATGTTTATTCCAAATGCATATTTATATCCAATATTCGGTGGGAGATTAACAAGAAATATTGACCTTCATTAACTACTTAAGTATTTTAATTAAACCCAAGAACGATCTGTAATGTTCTCAATTATTTGTCTTGAGATGCAACTCTTTAGAGTTTCATCTGAAATATAATTACCATTGTTTCAATGAATTTTTTTGTTTTTGCAAATGAAGAATTAGTTTCTTGTTCATCCCCTGGCATCTTTAAATTGAAATCCGTGTTTATAATTGCTCTAAATGCGAATAAACCGATATAAGCTCATTTCTCACTCTTAATTCATTTAACCCTTAAAAATGGAATCAATGTCTTCTTTAATATTTGATAATTCCATTTTTAATGTTTCTTCCTTTCTTTTATCAGGTGAATTTGTTAAAGTTCTTTTTCCTTTTTTTGAGCTGTTAATGAAAGATTTTGTTTCTCTAGATAATTACATTTCCAGTGCGTTATTTAATGTGATAATTAGCACTTAGTGGTTTATAATTTGACACATTTAAATAAGAATTTTTCATGCTTTTCTTTATTATTTTTGCAGAAACGAAAGAATACTAATTAATGTTTAAAACGAGTTCATTCTCTTACGCTCATTTTTTTTTTCAAAAGCGCTGGATCATATTATTTTAAAAAAAGATAATAATATTAAAGAATCGCTTTACAAATCTCGAGAAAGACTGATTTCTACATGTGTGAAAGTACAACTGTAAGGTTCGAGTGCCGCCATCTAGTGCTGAAAATGTGAAACACTACTATATATATTAATATATTCGTCGCATTAAACTGCAGATACTTATCTATTTTAAATGTCTTCTTTTTGTCTTAAGAAACCTCAGCCATATTTTTTTCAAAAATAAATATATATTTATTCCAAATATTAATGTTTCTTGGTTTTATAAGCTATGCAATTATTTTTAAAAATTACATTAATTGGAATATTGGACATCAGATGGCGCCACGGTACACCCACTGGTTCTTGCGTATTGACGTCTAATGATAATTTGTTTCTACGCAAAGGATTATGGGATTTTTTTGTCTTAGAACACTGAGAGATCCCAGAAATACGAACACTCATTTGGTCTTTCCTTCAAGTGTAACCTACTGTTTCAGTTAGTAAGATTTTTGCCTCTCTATGTTGGTTCTGTCACAAGGGGAGGTGGCTGGTTTTTCCCCTCAGTGATCCTTCGAAATTAGGCAAGCCAGCCCTCAACGCACGTGACTACAGATGCGGTAAAACAGCACTCTGTAAAAACCAGAAGTTTGTTGTTTTGTGTTGTTCATTTGGCTTTCTGCCACAGGGCCCCCTAGTGGGACCCCACATTGCCCACCACTACGTCTAGGAGATAAGTCACGCAGTCCCATGTTCTCTAGCTGGTCTTTGTCAGGGTTACCTGGGCTTCCTGACAGAGGCCAAAAAATAGGGGTGTAGTCGAGTCTTTGGAGATTAAGTGTCAACAGAGGGGGGATGAAGAGGAAGGCATTCTTAAGAGCAATGGAGACAGGATCCATCAGGCGGGGAGTAGGAATGAAAGTAGCGGTGCAAGGGCGCACTTCATTGAACTCCATTTTGGCAAGTGGCATCTTCTTTCTCTTCTGGGTTAAGTCCTGTAGGGGAGGTCTAGTCTGGTGTTGTTGTCCAATCTGCTTATGGTCGACTCTCATCAAACTTGTGAAAGGGTCGTCCATCTTGAAAATAATCTTGTTCAAAGGCAGTGAAGGGTTTATACTCCTCTTCACTGTCCAAGAGGTGGAATTCTTGGTCTTTTGGTATAGTGGATCTTTGTTATTAGGACATAGTGCAGATCTTCATATAGCTAGCGTTGTGCATTAGGTGCTCCCACGTCTCGTGAAGGCCGCGATTACAGGTTGGGTTGTCAGATATTCATAGAGCCGTGAGCTTTCCCTTAATAGAGCCATGCCTCGTGAGGAAGTAAGTGGTGAACAAGCCATGAGAAGCAATTTTGGTGATTCTGGGTGGACTTTTAGAATCTGAGGGAGAAACTTTCGGGTGGTTACGCCTTTGGTGGAGTCAGTCTATTGACAATAGTAGAAGCTTTGTGGAACCATATGCCTGCTGCGTACGTGATGCACTGTCTCGTTGAATAAGGAGAGGGTTCTCTTTTTCAGGTCTCAATCTCAGGGTGTCACTCTGGCCAAAAGAGCTGTGTATTTTTTTATTTTCTGTTGAATGTAGGTTGCATGAGTTGTGAAAGAGAGATTTCTGTCCAAAAGGATTCCAAGGCAATTCCTCCAAGTCTCTGGGAAGGTTTTTCGAGGGTGCCTTCAAGGTTCAGTCCTGGGGGCCCTGATCTGGAATATTATGCTTCAAAACTGGCTGGGCCGCTCTCTCCAGAATTACAAAATTTTTGCTTTCGCCAATGACCTGACAATTGTGGTGTCAGGAAGTTCTAGTGCAGTGTTGGAGGTGAATGCAAACGGAATCTTAACTGACCATTTGCTAACAAACTTAAAATTAATCAAAACAAAAATGATGCTTTTTAAATCCAAATTGGATGTCAGGCGGCCTCCCCAAGTCTCTTTCAGTTTCGCTTGCATCACACCGATCTCTGCAGCTGCGGGAATACAGAAGATTGGAGTCACGTGCTCTTTAACTGTACAATCTACGACGATCTTAGGGTGAAGCTCCGAACTGACGTTCCAGATCTCTCTCTCCGGGAAAAGAGGAAACGCTTCTGCATAATAAGAATCATCTCTCAGCTCTTCAAAACTTTATTATTATTATTATTTTCTTTTTTTTTTTATTATTATTAATTTTTATTTATTTATTTTTTCTCTCTCGCTCCTTTCTTTTCCTCTGGAATGGGCCCCCGGAGGAATCTGGCCCATCTTTTGGCAACATAAAGTGGGTCAGAGTCTCTTTTGAGGCATTACGTGATATACTGGGACTGGCCCACCTTCTCATGGTATGGACGAGTACCCAGAATCATCTGTCTAGGTGATTGATGCTTCTGGGTACTCGTCCAACAGAACACACAAATCTACGTCACACATATATCTGGCCCATTTGTAGTGATACTGTTCTTCACAGAGATACGAGGCGGAGTTGAACTGACGTTCTAGGTGCCGCCCCTTACATAAACACATGTCCACAAGGCACTTGAGTTGCGTTGCCAGTTTGATCGTGGTGCCCTGAATCTTTATTTTGGGCAGTCTATTATGGTTAGGTTATCATTTGAGAAGGATCGAACAGGTTTTAGCAGGAAATTTTTTTTTATGAAAACCGCAAACACGAGAGGTATTAGAACTCAGTACCGTGCTTGAGTTGGAGGTTGAGAAGACGAAAGAAGATATTTGATTTGGACTTCTGTAGACTGTAATTTTCAGGAAACACGTGTGAAGGAAGGTTGTTCCACAAAACGGCAGTTGAATGGATAAATGAGGAAGATGAAAAGTTGGTTCTGTGGGTTTGAAGTTGGACAGTAAATGGATGTTGGCTGGTGGCGGCACGTGTTCGGACTGTTTTGAAAGAGAGAGCGGGAACTATAGAAGCCAATTCAGAAGAACAGTGCCCATGGAAGTATCTGTAGAAGAGGCATGAAGCAGAAACAGTGCGTCTATGAGAAAGCGAGTGGAGAGACTCTGTTAGAGATGAATCATTAATTAACCTAACTGCCCTCTTCTGAATGGAATCAAGAAGCCTGAGAGAGGTTTTGGGGGCACCACCCCAGATGTGGGAACAATATTCCATGGCAGGGCGGATTTGCGATTTATACAGAGTGAGCAGCTGTTTGGGAGAAAAGTAACGCCGAGAGCGAAAGAGGAAACCAAGTTTTTTAGATGCAGAGGAAGCAATATTTGTAATGTGCTTGTGCCAAGAGAGATTAGAAGTCAGGGTAATCCCCAAAAGAGATATATCATTTTGCCTAGAAATTGGAATGTCACTAAAGATAAGCACAGCAGCAGAAGAATCCTTTTTGCGAGATATAAGACAAGACTGAGTTTTAGAAGGGTTGAAATCAACTAAATTGTCTTTGCCCCACTGGAGAATTACCTGTAGATCGGCATTTAAGGAATTGGTAGCAGATTTTCGAGAAGTTGAAGCTGATTGAGCAGGACATGGTTTCTCATAATGGAAAGTGGAATACAATGTGCTATCATCGGCAAAACTATGAATAGGATTTCCAGTCAATGGAAGAAGGTCATTAATATACAAGAGGAAAAGAGTGGGGGAAAGAACTGAACCTTGGGGGACACCGGCATTAGTGGAGAAGTTAGAAGACAGAGAGCCATCTACCATCACCCTCAGTGAGCGATCAGAGAGAAAACTGGATAACCAATTACTAAAAACAGTAGGCAAACCATAAGATGGAAGCTTGTTTAGAAGACCTTTATGCCAAGCACGATCAAAAGCCTTTGAGATGTCAAGAGCAACTACTTGTGTTTCACCGAACCTTTCCATTGAATTAGTCCATAAATGGGTAACTTAAGCCAGAATATCACCAGTGGATCGACACTGACGGAATCCATACTGGTGATCGTTGATCAGACGGAAGGTTTCTAGGTAGTTTAAGAGTTGGCGGTTAATTGATTTCTCCATTACTTTAGAAAGAGTAGAAGTAATTGCAGTGGGATGATAATTGGATGGGAGGGATTTGTCACCCTTTTTAGGAACTGGCTGGATATGAGCAAATTTCCAAGCAGAAGGAAAAACACCTTTGGAATAAGAAAGTTAAAAAAGGCGTCAAGGAACAAGAGTAAGTTCAGGAGCACAGATTTTGAGAACAAGTGGAGAAATACCATCAGGACCTGGAGCTTTCTTAGCATCAAGATTCATCAAAATCCTTCTGATATCCTTTTGATGGAAGACCACAGGAGGCATTGAATGGAGCGTGGTGGGAATGGTGGGTGTTTTACCAAGATCATTAATACATGAGCTCGAAGAAAAATGGGATGCTGGCAGGTCAGCTTTATCCTTGGCTGAAGTGACAACAGAACCATCTGGTTTGGACAGAGGTGGGAGCAGAGATGGGCAAAAGTTTTGATCTGAGGTGCCCAACGGACCACTCACTTCGACCGTGTACTTAGAAGGGTTGTTTGTGAGAAAAAGATCAAGCGTATTGGCTGTATAATTAGGATTGTCCGGTATTCTTTTAGGTAAATGAACAATCTGTGCTAGGTCATTAGTAATTGCAAAAGCCTCAGCATCTCGACCAGCTGGGTCGGTGTGGCTAGAAAACGGAAGCCACCTGGAGTTGTGAACATTAAAATCACCAAGGAAAATTACCTCCTGTTAGGAAAGTTGGACTAGAGAAAGTCAAGTTGCAAAGAGAGGAAATCAAAGAGCTCCAAGTGATTAGTGGAGTTGAGAGAACGGTAGAGACAACAGATGAATTTGACGCAATGAGGTAGAGAGATTTTAAGCCAGAGAAGATCAAAGAGAGGAGATTCCAAATTGCCAAGTCTCTGACAGGGAATATCAGAACGGACATATGCACAAGTACCACCTTTGAGGCGAAAGGAATCATACAGCGAATAATTTGGGCATCTGAGATGAGCAGTAGTTGAATCAACCGATAACTGAGATTCTGTGAGAAAAAGTACATGGGGTTTGGCAGACTGCAAGTGGAAATGGACATCGTTGAGATTAGAATTGAGACCACTTATATTTGTGAAATGAATTAGGAAGTGCTTGGGAGGTTTAGATCTTATCGCAGATAAGCTTGCTCTATTATTTTGACAATTCATGGTGTATTCAATAGTAAGAAAAAGTGGGTGGGACATGCTGTATGAAGTAATACACATGGTAAGAATATACTCATATCCTTGACATAAAGTGGCCTCGGCAGTGCCCCCCCCCCTGCATACACAGTACTCAGACTCTTTCCAGTCACTGTCTGGCAGAGTAGGGGCAGCAAGATTTACCAATAGGTTCGGTCCGGTGTATAACTAGCGGCCGCCATGCGAACACCGTTTTAGAGCTGTACCCTCGAAATGTAAGGAAGTTTGGATCTCTCCATAACCTCAAAAGACAGTCCTACTGTAAAATGGAAGGGTTGACCAGAATTTAGCTCTGTAGACTAAACATGGGTTCCACCACTTCTGAAGATATCTGAAGCTAGTGTCATTGTGCCCAGTCTTGTAGGGTTTAAGAGTTGCGGTTTGCATGGTCTGCCAACTGTGACCTGGAGTTAGCAGTGGAGTCTGCGTACGCCTGTGTCTTTACGTTCCCGAGATCCATGTTGAGGAATTCATCAAGTACCAAGTTCCACAGCAGAGGTCCCAATACAGGATATTCAGCATCACAATCCTAACAGAATTCTGACTTGAAGCTGACAGTGTTTGTATCGCGTGAAGCTGTCTAAAGGAAACTTATGCTAGTCACGTGATTAAAATTTATGAAAATAGACGCATATTTCCAACCAATATAATTATGTCTCATATATTACCTTTTTACAAGATAATAAAATCCTCAGCAATAGCATGTTTCTGCTATCTCTGATTGTGTGGTTGTAACTTAACTTTTGCACGTATGTGTATTTTATAATTTTCTACCAGAATTTTAATCAACGTGTCCAAATTTTCTTTTTTTTTTATTTAACATTTTACATTTTGATAATATTCGCAATATAATATAGTTTTTACTGTTAATTACAGTGAAAATTAGTTTATCTGTTTTTTTATAGCTGTTTTGATTGTTTATTAGAGAAAATCATATAATTTTTTTATTATTTTTTTTAATTTTTGGAATCTGAACAATTAAACATTAGTTAAAATCTTAAACCGAGCAGGTGCTGCCATCTGGAATAGGAAAACGTAATTATAATGAAAATAAATGAATCGGTTTTCTATAACAGTGTTTTTTTTTTTCCTTAGAATTTTTAAATTTTTTTTTCAGTAGAAATTAAAAAATAATAATTAAAATTAAATATAATTAAATAAAATTATAAAATTATTTTATTTACTTTTAGAATCTGACCAGATAAGTTTTAATAATAAGTACTTCTACACGCACTCGCATTAATGTTAAGAAACGCTTAAGTCAAGCATGTGCTGCCATCTGGAGTAGGAATACATAATTACAGTAAAAAAATTATCAGTTTTTTTAGCTGTGTTTTTTGTATTTTTATTAAAAAAAATTATAATTGCTCTAATTTTTTAAAACCTTTTTTTTTAATCTGAACAGTTAAGTTTTAATAAAAAGCTATTTCTATTGTATACGACATAATTTTGCAAAAATCTTAAAACGAGCAAGTGCTGCCATCTGGAATCGAAAAACATAATTATAATGAAAATAAATGTATCAGTTTTCTATAACAGTTTTTTTTTCATTAATTTTTTTTTCATTAGAATTTTAAAAAAATTGTTTTCTAACTATTTTATTTACTTTTGAAATCTGAGCAGTTATATTTTCACAATAAGTTTTATTTTATAATTACTACACGCACTCGCAGTAATGGTACGAAAATCGTAGTGTCGAGCACGTGCTGCCATCTGGAGTAGGAAACTATAATTACAGTAAAAATTAACTTATCAGTTTCTATAGCTGCAATTTTTTTTTTTATTAGAAAATAAATAAATTATTATAAATCTGATAGCCATCTGGAGGCAGTTTTCTTAAGTAATACAAATTTAGGGCTATCTGGTGTTGAAAATGAGAAAAATTATTGATTAACATATAATATTATATAATAATAATTAAATACAGAATAATATATACTATAAAAAAAGATTTGTATTCACTCGAAGTAGTTGTGGTGGAAAGATGATTTGTGACGCTGAATGAAGTGAAGTATCTCATCGAGTAAAGTGATTAAGTTCATATTTCTGCAAGGGAAAACACCCAAAATAATCCACGAAGAAATGGTCGCTGTTTATTGAGAAGACCGTCCAGGTTACAGCGTTGTTGCACAGGGATATAAACAATTGAAATGAGGAAGAACCTCAGCGAATGATGAAGAAATCCCAGGACGTCCAGCAACTGCTGTAACAGAAGAGAGTGTTGCACAAATTGAGGCATTAACCCTGGAAGGTGGCCGTATTAACTTCAAACAAACTAACTATAGAGTCTGTGGAGAACATCATCCATCAATAATTGCATATGAGTAAAGTGCCTGCTAGAAGGATTCCTTACTTCTGACCCCTTACCCGATGAAAGAAAGAGCACAGTCTGCTCTCGATGTGCCAGAAAGAGGAGGAAGCGTTTTTTTGCACGGCTAGTCACCATGGACGAAACTTGGATCCATCAATATAATCCTGAAACTAAACAAATGTCGAAACAGCGGAAACATGTAGAACCACCCCTTCTCCCCCCAAAAAAGGGGCAAAGGTCCAATTCTCGCATGCTGCAGTGAGGTCCGCCCAAGAATCTGGGTAGGTTTGAATATTGTCGCATATTGATTCTTCTCCTCCCAGAAAACGGCTCTGTAAATATAAACTTGCCATCTTCTCTGAAGAAGTATGTTAACCTGCTTGAAATTATTCTGGTAAAGATAAAAATACGAATTATGATAGGTTTAACTTATCTCTCAGAACTTTCAGTGTAGCCATTGTCTATATTCTTCAATGTTCAATTAAAATAATCGTCTCTGATAAAGACGTTGTTCCAGCAAACAGCAAATCGACCACAGAACACACGCAATTTACAGACATATTGACGCAATTTACAGACATATTACAGACATGGCCTTAGTTTCTTTGGGGCGTAACATCCACAAACTCCTACGAAAAGAACTCTTTGCTCACACTGAGCTTGATTGGATTCCCTGAATTCCTCTGGTCTTCTCTCTAGCAGAACTTCTCTACTGGAAAAACTATATTTGTAGCTTCCAGGATAAATCATTTGAATAACTTCCTCATGACTGCTCGCACTGGTCTCTCCAGTTAACAGAGCCTAAGAAATACCCCAATCCCTTATAGTTCCTCTCTTCAAATTGAAGCTCTTCCCTTGAAAAATCAAGCGAAGTTATTCAAGGAACTTATTGTTTGGATAAAAGTTATTCAAGGGATTTATCGTGGAAGCTACAAATATATGGTTTTCCCTTTCCTTTGACCACACAAATCCCTTTGGACACTATTATTTTATGACACTGTAATCACTACTCTCTATTGGTTTCTGCATAACAAATTTTGGTTGCGATTTGAATCCTTGGTTCTCACCAAGGATTCAAATCCTTGGTGAGAACCAAGGATTCAAATCCAAGGATATTCAGAGTCCCTTGTACTTTTTACATGTTGGAATAATTAACAGTGATCCAGATGGCTAAAAAATCTGTTTTGCCATGGCGTATTTCCAGTCCACGATTTCCAATCAATAAAAGATAGGTTAAAGACGCCCATAACACATTTGGATGCTCAATCCAGCTGCTTATAGATATTTCTGTCATAGTCCTCAGAAACGTTTGGGTACTATAATCGTCCCCGGTTATCGTCATCCGTTTTCCGAAAGTCATCTTGCAGCACGCATATGATCAATAGCTCTGTTCAAATGAATTACATCTTCACAAAACAGATTTCTTCTATTAACTAGAACAGACCATGTTAAGAAAAATTTACCACCATAAGGCTTGCACAGACCCTCCAGTCTAGAGTTAATCCACAAGGCTTTGATTATATAATCCCTCCAATTTGGACCGAACTGCATAAACATTTTTCCAGCATGACATCATTCCAGAATGTATTTCCGGTTTCCCCTTACAACTGAATCTCCTCCCCAGTGAGACTATCTCGTGTGTAACCAAAGCACTGAAATATTCAATCCTGAATCCAGACTCAGAAGAGTGGTACATGGTCTAGAATCAGACATTTCGATATCTGTGGAGCTCCAGTTCAATTTGACCTAAACGGTTTGTAAACTTTGATCAAATTGTCGAATGCTGCCATCTATTGGCAAAAGAGGCAACACTGCATAATAGCATATTAAATATTTTAGTATTAATTATTAATGTATTAATAATTTTCATATTTCAATAAATATATAAATTATTTAATAAAAAATTGCATCTACCTTTGGTTAAATATATTTAACAAAGTGATTAATTATGGATTATAGAAAAAAGAATTTCCAAAAAAAATATGTAAAAAAAAAGAATATTTCCATAATTAACCCAGTTCAGCTGTCAGAAGCTGTAATACGTCACGTGTTAGTAATAATGTCTGTGATTGGTCAGTTTAAGCATTTTTGGATGATTGTAAAATTGCTTGTTAAATTCTTTGGTTAACTTAGTCATGTTTTTAAATATTCTGAGTTGCCATTTTATTAGACACAATTTTATAAATTAAAGCATTTTTTATATTTTTTAAAGTTATTGTTTTTAAATATTTATTTGAAAATACAAAATATTTGTTTCAATCTCTTCGTGTAAAAATTGTCTATAACTGCAATATTTTCCATTACTGTGCTGCCATCTACCGACAATAATTAAAATTTATATTAGTCTGAAATTTCTCTGGGGTTAAATGAGGACGAAGAAAAGTTGGTTCTGTGAATTTGAAGTTGGACAGGGAAAGGATGAAGTGTTTGGACTGGTTTGGGAGAGAGAGAAGAAATTATGGAAGCCAATTCAGAAGAACAGTGCCCATAGAAGTATCTGTAGAAAAGGAAGTTGAAGCTGTTTGTGCAAGGCAAGGTTTTTTCAAACTGGAAGATGGAATCCAATGAGCTATCATCAGAAAAACTATGGATGGGATTTCCGGTCAATGGTAGAAGGTCATTAATATACAAATGGAAAGGGTGGGGGAAAGAATTGAACCTTGGGGAACTCCAGCTTTCGTGGAGAAGTTAGAAGACAGAGAACCATGTACCATCATCCGCAGTGAGCGATCACAGAGAAAACTGGATAACCAATTACTAAAAACAGTTGACCAACCATAAGATGGAAACTCCTGTAGGAAATCTTTATGTCAAACACGGTCAAAAGAGTTAAAATGCCAAGGGCAACTGCTTCAGTTTCGTCAAACTCTTCCATTGAGTTTGTCTACAGAAGTGTAACATAAGCCAGTATATCACCAGCAAATCGACACTGATGGAATCCATATTGGTGATCTGATGAGATGTTTCTAGATGGTCTAGGAGTTGGCAGTTAATGGATTTCTCGATTACTGCAGGAGTACAATGGGACAATAATTGGATAGGAGGAACTTGTCATCCTTTTTAGGAACTGACTGGATATGGGAAAACTTCCAAATAGAAGGAAAATCACCAACGGAAAAGAAAGGTAACAAGGCGACACAGAGCACCCATATACGCACTAGTTGAACTCCCTACAGTCATTGCCTAGCACAGCAGAGCAGCATATACTACCTGATCCGGATGCTTCCCAGAGAGTTACCAATGAGTTCAGTCCAGTTGACACTCTACAGGTCGACCTACTAAACTTGTTTTAAAGCCATAACCTTAAAATATAAGGCACAGTCCTCGAAATTCCATCCACTTAGATCTCAAATAGGATCTCATTATCAGTTCCATTAGCGTTTCAGGCTACGAGGTAGCAGCCATAGCTGTTAAACGTGGAAGAAAGTCTCTGACATGCCTTAGGTCCCTGAGGCATGTCATTCCACGACATTCTGAAGTCATTCTTCCATCATGCGGGGAAGAATATCTCTGATATTCTTAAGGAATGCTAGAAGGAAGAGGTTGAATCGCATTGGTCCGCTTGATGTCAATGGTTTAACTAAGGACCCTGATGAGGTTGCTGACAAGCTGAATGCGTATTTTTCATCTACATTCACACATGAGTAGTTCTTTTATCAAAAGTAATGGCAGAAGTTTATCAAACTCTACCAGGGAGCTAAATAATTTTTGAAATAACTGAAAGGAATGTGGAAGACGAATTGTTGAAGTTACACATAAAAAAGGCGTCTGGGGTGAATGGAATCCATCTAATTATATTAAGAAAACAGCAAAAGAAGTAAAATTTAGCCTTAATTATGAGGATATCTTTGGATTCAGGGAAGGTCCCCGTGGACTTTCAGATGTGCGAATGTATCCGAATTCACAAAAGTGACACGGGTAATTAGAGACCTGTTGGTTTGACTTCTGTAACAGAGAAAATAATGGAGTCATTGGTTAAACAAGTAATGCGGGACCATCTAGAAACAAATGCGTTCAAAACTGAAGTTTTATATAACCGAGAAAGACTTCAGTTCTGTAAATTGCAATCTGGAAATGAGGGACCTATGAGGAGACTTGATTGAAGTTTTCTTAGACTTTAAATGGATTGGGTAAGCTCATTGCTGATGGAATTCTTCGTCTTACTGAAGCTCCACATGACAGGGCGAAAATTCAAATTAAGGAAGGATGTTTGCAGGGTAGATATGCTGAAATTTGCTTTCAGCCAGAAGGTAGTTGATTGTTGGAACAAACTTCTCAAACTCTGATCTTGTAGATGTGGGTAGTTTGAATGAATTAGAAGGGATGAACAGATGATGTAGGTAGGTTTTTGAAATATAATGTTAGCCCATTGATTTACAGGACCAAGTCCTCTAAATCAATGCGCGCGTTATGGTGTAGCAGCGAACATTTCAAGTATATCGTAGGCCAATTCATCTTTTATAACCAACCAAAGCATTCTTTCTCTATCTATCCTTTTCTCCGCGTAGTCAGCATTGTCTTCCTTACCTTCTGTACTTATTTCTGTCTTTGTTTTGCGTTTATATTTGCTCAATGATTCACCAGTTGTTAATCTGAAAAATTACGAAGGATTTTTCCGCTTCCATCGAAGAGAAGGTCCCTTTAACAGTGTTGTAGTCACGCAAACATTTCCCGATCGGTCTTCCTATAATCGGATAAATGCGTCTTCCGAACACAAGGGTAGTCATCGTGTTCTTCGTAAGCATCCTTCTTATAGACGTAAGCAAACATTCGCGCTGCTAACGGGAAAGTTCCATTGAATCTTCCATTCAAGTCTCCCCATAGAACTCCTTATCGCATGCAATACACGGGATCGTTGTGTGGACGTGAGAGAACATTTGTGGCAGCGATCTCAGCTGTGAACCAAGCAGACGCTATTTCTACTTTCACAATGACGCATGGCGACATCTTCCCCCCCAACTAAACTCCTTATAAGAGTTCTCCACTATATTTGCAACTGTAGCGAAACGATTGGCTACAAAAGAAAATGTTTGTTCAATTGCTTCTTATTACCCTTCGGTCGAAAATATTATCACCCCATTATGAATGTTGCAGCGGACGTTCAACGCCACCTACTGGACAACTAAGGGTCTAATTGGACTGTTCTTTGCAGTAATTGGGCACTGAAGATAAGGTAGTTTATTTGGTCCTTTTTTTTTTGTTCTTTTATAGGATTCTTCTACGATTAAATATACATAGGAGAAAGTTGGAGAATGATTATTTCTGTGTGATTCTGTCCGCTGAGAATTAGAACTTGGAGAAACAACTTGGAGATGGAAAAGAAATAACGTCCACGCTCAACTATTTTATCTGAAGACATTAAGGGATCGTTTTAAACTGAAAGACATCAACAGGAAAGTTAGAATGAACCATTGAGGACAACCTCTTGCCGTTACAGTTCACCAACGTCAGCCAGCTACTTTTCATCCCGGAAATAAAAACATTGAAAGACATAGTTGAGTTTAAATTTTTAAAACGTTTATTTATTAACGTTAATTAGTAAATATAGATAATTTAAAGATTTCAAAATATTTTTAAAATTATTCTTTCTTAATTTAGTAAATTTAATTATTTAAAATTAAATAATTTATAGACACATTTCGAAATATTTTAATAAATATTAAAAATTCCAAATTATGAATCAAAATTATTTATTAGAATTCTTTTTTGTTAATTAGTAAATTTAAATATTTAAATTTGGATAATTTAAAGACGTATTTCAAAATATTTATTAAAATTCTTCTTTTATGGAAGTTACGTTGGAATTCGATTTGAAAGAATAAATAATAATATTTTGAATTTTTTGCAGTTAATGTATTCTTACACTAGATGGCGCTGAAGTAGCGATTATTTTTCCTAAGTGAACAAGTTTTGCTGAATTTTAGATCTTTCCATGTTAAGAATCGAATAAAATAATTAAAATTTATTATTATTATTATTATTATTATTAATTCTGGTTAGGATATTTAACGAAGAAGATAAAATGTTTCTTCTAAAGGCAAATAAATAAATATACATATTTAATAATAAATATTATTTAATTAAATATATTTTAATAATAAATAAATAAATTAAGAAGTACCATGGGTTGAGCAGATTGACTTCTTGATGATGGACTGAACTTTCTGTAGTTTAGAATTTTCAGGCAGATCAGAAGTTTTGGCACATGTTCACCCTGGTTTGCAATAAAGGGGTGGTAAAGTGTAATAAAGTGCAATAAAGGGGTGGTAAAGTGTAATTAGACATTTCAATATCTGTATGATAGAGAGTGGAGTGAACTTTAAAAGGCAGAACATAGGATACCAACTTGGTTGGAAAGATATTACACCAAAGTGTCTTTGAAATGTGTAGAGAAACAATTGGAATTTCTCAAAAATGTTTAGATGAAAGTTGTCCAAGGACGAGAAAATAGAGCAAATGGAGGATGCTGGTATGGATGAATAAGGAACTGTCCAATCTAATAGAGCAGAAAAAGATAGCATGGGAAGTGATGAAAAGTACTGAAGATTACAACAGCTACAAGTCGATCTGTAATAGTACACAGATAAGGTCAGGGAGGCCAAGGTTGTGTCTAAGCATTAGCTAAGAGAGCAAAGAATGGGACCAAAGAGTTTTTCATGTGCGTGAATACAAAGAAGAAGAAAATTAATTGGATTGGATCCCCCCCTGTGCACTGGGTATGGGAAAGTTAGATAACCCAGCTGATGCAGATGAATTCAATAGGTACTTTTGCATTGGTCTTTGCTGAAGGATGACCCTTTATGCTGAGGAGTGGCTGTGCGAGTGAGGTTGAGTCAAGTGAAATTAGTGATTCCTGGAGTTGATGGCATATCCATTAACTTTGAGGGAGGCGGCCAAAGGGTGTATTGAAACGGTAAGATTAATTTTGAGGGCATCATTGGTCTAGGGAGAGATTTGAATTGGAGAAGTATCAATGTATCGCCAATACATAAAAGCTGTTCTAAGAGTGAAGTTGGTAACTTCAGACAGGTTAGTCTTGAGGGAAAATCTTAGAGACAATAATCAATAATAGCTTGAACATGTTGGGATTACCAGAAAGATTCTAAGATGGATGAACGGTGGCTGCAGGACAGAAAGCAGAGGGTTGCGATCGATGGATGCTCTTCAGTTTCACCATAGGAGCAGAGACTTGCATTACTACAACTAAGATTAAAGTGGTGTAACTTTGCGTATACAGACCCTTGGCTTGTTTTATGATGTGAAAAGACTTGGTTGAAACCATTTATGCTTGTTCTCATCGAAGGCAAGTGATAAGTCTGAAATACAAGTTTTGGTGAGAGTTTCCTTCTGGCTATCATTCCATCTCGTTTCCCATTTTATATTATGTTCTTTCCAGCATCGAACCGTTTGTTTGGTGGGTTCAGCAGTGTTTTATAACCAATTGTTATGTTTGCAAACTGAAGTGGGATAATCTTTCTTCTATGGTAACTGAGATCTTTAAAAAGAATGTGAAAATCCAAAGGAAAGGTGCCCGCAGTCATCTGAAAGGCTGGGGTAGAAGTAGTTCTGCATGTCTTAAGGATAGCGAATAATAAAATCCTCTATAATGCAGATTTTATAAATTAATCCCCATGGATTTACGTTTCCGGATTCATGAACAAACTTTGGCCAATTATTAAATTTATTTCTATATATTGCTTTCCCGTTCACGTATTGTGCTTTAAATGTCTTATGTTCAATATGCAAATTGTTAGGTTCTATATTCGTTTCGCTTAGCTCTTTGGAGTACACGAAGTGCATGATGGACTTGGCAGCACATCGAGGGTCTATTAATAGCAGTTTTAGGATTATCAGAGTTAGGTTGAATTACCTCGTGGTTGATACAATCGCCCTTCTCCTCAAACCGGGTGGAAAAGACCTGGGTTTGAATCCAGTCAATAACGAGAGGAAGTTTTTGGGTCTTTTTCACAATGTGGCCAAGTTAGTCGGTCTCAGAGGAGGACAGCGTGTTTTTTCATCTAGCAAACTGATAATTGATCCAAGAACACGTACAGTATATACAGAGCAATATGGCTTTAGTCGCTGATTCTCCTAAAACTCTATTGCAACAATAAAAAACCATTTAGACAAGAGATAAGTCTCTGGAATCCTTTAAAATCGCGAATCAAACGAAACCAGCAATTTAAAGAAAACCTAAAATAATTTGTCACAAATATACATGGTCTTTGCACTTAATAAATATATTTCAAAGGCATTCATCGGAAATTTTAGTGCGTTATTTGAAAAGCAGTAAAGCGGCAAGGGAATCATCAAATTATAGGTTTATTGAGGACGATGCACCCTTAACTCCGAAAGCAGTAAAGTGTACGAAGAGATCGGTGGTAAATTACTCATCTTTAATTCCATCCGACGAAAGATTTTGTGGTTAGAAACACGCGTATTCGCATTTATGTGCAGGTCATTGGAGAGTGAATTGTATTTATCGAGGTCATCGCAATTATATTTTCCGATCTTCGCTAAATGTAGGACAACCGTGATTTAATAATGATAGAGCGAACATTTAAATTGCGTTTTCGGTGTGCCTACGCGAATTGTATACAACGGATCGCAAAGAACTTCTAATTGAAGCGCTCTGTATTAGAGATGCTAATGCAAGAGTAAAAGACTTTTCATTACTGCGACTTTCTTTCCGGTCTATTTTCTTACATTTTCCTTCTGCACCGTCTCTTGATTGATGTTCGGCATACAGAGGTAATGACGTAGTAATTGGACGCTCATTTCACTAATGACATCACGTGACATCGCTGTCACATGCACTTTGTGAGCTGCAACCCGGCTTTAAGATTAAACACTGAGAAATGTTTGATGGCCCGCACTGCCGGCCTGCCATAGATTGAGAAGAGTGGATACACGACTTTGATACCAATTATCAAATTGTTTAAACATAAACAAGACTTCATGACGGTTCTGTGTTTAGTAAGAAAGACTTTCTTGCTTAATAACTCTTCCTAGTGCATGCTCTTTGGTACAATAAACCATGTGAGGCTGGAGGGGCTCTTTCTCTGATCAAATTTTTAATTAATGTGAATACAGTTTGGAAGTGGGAATCCCTGTTAGTGAATGCTGTTATTCTTGTTTAATTTTTGCCCAAGCCCATGAGGAATCAGTTAATAAATTGCGTGTATTGTGGTCAGTTTCCCTATTTGCTGGATGAAAAATCTAGGTTTTCCCTGGAAACTTTGTTTCTCATCCACTTTTTAACCCACATCCGTAAAATTTCCTCCTGTTCCGAGCAGGAACCAAACTAAGGATTGGAAGAACAGCAGTTGTGGCCATGATTGAAATATAAGTTTCTATTTACTATCAACTTACTGCAATGAATTACTCTAGCTCATGTCCCTCAGTACCTAAACATTTTAAAACCATAAGCTGGACCTTTTTAGACACTACCTGAATCTGGTACTCAGCGATTTATAACCTCGATGGTCCTAATAAAGGTCAGGTAGTGTATGTTTCTAGCATATACACTGCTTTGGTATTGGAATTGTTTATCTAGAAGGATAGAGCACACGTATATGAAAATATCCAAGAATCAGTGCCGAATATAAGAAATTTCAACTAGGGCTTGGGCCCTCGCTGTCTGAGGGGACATTGCCGTTTCCTTTTCTGAGGATAAAAATTTATAATTAGATATTTAGGGGTTTCTCTACATGCCTAGGACCTCATATCCTTAAAATCTTGCCCTGTCAAAGAGTGTTCTTCAGATAACTGAGAAAAACTAAAGATGAGATTGGGGATAAGTGAGTTAGAGCTGCTTTCTTAGTAGTATTAAATAGGGATCAGTCTGTTGAGAGTTTATATCCTGTGGAAATGATGCCTTCGATACTTCCAAATGCGTTTTGATCATGCTGGAAAAGGGTGGATAAGTTGGATTCCGTCATGGTTTGTTTTGAGAGGAGAATCAGCTCCACCTAGACATTGCCAAGTGAAAGAAAAGTGGAGCAAAGAGCCAACCAACACCAGGCATCGGAAACGAATCTGAAAGCAGACCAAAGGTATGCTCACTCCATCACTCAAGGAATTGACCACTTCCTTATAGATCTGGTCAGATGTTCGTACCAGACTGTATAAAGTTGAGATGGGTTCCAGTTGTTCCTGCTGACAAGACCATTGTATGGCGACAGAGCATGACTCAATGATTCCATCGTGCCTGGTGTCAGAACTGAAGGATGATGAAACTGGCGCATTCTTTCATGTCCACAGTTTATCCATATGGTAACATTTACTTTCAGCAAGATGATACGTCATATTACAAGGCACGAATCTCTCGGGATTGTTTCCATGACTACGAGGATGACTTTCCCATACTTAATTTTCCTACTCAGGCATCGGTGAGGTACCTCTATGGGGTCAATGACCTGACAGTTTGAATCTGGTGTGAAGACTAAAGGATACATTCATATTTTTTTGGTGTACATAATAAACTGGGCACTCAGTGTATTAATTTTCGAAAAATGCAAATTTTCATGTAAAATTTAACCGAACGTCGATAATCCGAAACGCCAATTATCCGAATTAATCAAGGAACTGAGTATGCCATTCACACGAGATACCTTTGTTGTACCTTTTTTTTAGGTACCTTTATTTTAAAATAAAAGGTTGTACCTTTTATTTTATATCAGTAAAATAGGTGTATTTTTAACAACAAAAAATAAAGAATTATTTTTAAAAATTGAAGTCGATGCATTAAAGGATTTCTGATTTTAACATTTTGTTTTGTGTTTAGGTTCTCCAATCGGATATTTCCCACACTTTGGTACCTTAAAAATGATGAAATATATATCATATTTCCTTCTCAGGGACATCACTGAGTTCCATCTCTGAAAACGTTCAGGATTTATTGAAATCCTATAATCCTACAAGACAAACTTTTAAAGAATATTGCACGATGTGTACACAGATTGGTAAAAATAAAAGTGAACAAAATCAAGGAAAATAAAATCTTTTAAACGCTAAGGTATTAAAGAAGATGCTTTCGAAAAATCTTGCCGATGTTAGAGTTAAGGATTATTTAGATATTAAGAGATTAAAGCGGGTATTAAAGAAAGAAAGAATTCTCTAAAAATAAAGAAAGAAATCTTTTAACTGTGACGTCATAACAGGAAGCCATGACGTCAAGTTCCGGCAATGGAGTATATATCGCTGTATTATTGGTTCTTTATGGAAGTTTATTATTTTGATATTTTTAAGGATTTTGTTTCCTTTTTTTTTTGTTTTTATTTAAGTAACAAAAGATCGACTGATGATGTGAATTATGTATGATAAAAAAATATATTTTAATACTCACTAAATCCCCACGGATTTTTCCACTTTTGTTTCGAATTACCATGTTTGGTGTTTCAGCTGTAGATTTTTTACGGGTGCTCCATTTTTTTCCTCCACTTAACTCACGTAATTGAACGTCTCAGTGTACCGGATATGGATGATGTAGTAGAGTCATCAAAAATGAATCGCTAATAACCTCATGGCTGATAAAGTGAAAGGGGATAGGAATTTAACATATAGCAGCATGGCATGCATAAAATAGCGAACTACCTCCATTTACTCCTCATCCTACAACCCAGTGGAAGGCCATCATAGGAGATTATATTGTAAACTTTACTAACTCCCAGAACGACTTGTTCCTGATGGCTTAAACGTGACTCTGAGCTGTTTCTAAAATATTAACGTGTGTCTTGTTCGCTTGACATTTGACACGTGGTCGTAGAGAAATTTCTACCGTCTATTCCCTAAGGAGACGTCAAAGCCCGTGCACGGGAATTATATTCTGTCCTATGTGTGTAACTGTGTTAGCGAACCTAACTTTGAACTTTAAAAATAAGAGGATTTGAAACGTATCAGACCTGGAGTTTATAACGTAATGGTAATGTGATAGTTGTAGAGAAATGGTAATAAAGTTTGCATTCTGGTCCAGAAAATTCGCAAATGAATTGAGCACATTAGCGAGAAAATATCCACATTCTGTTCGAAATATAACAAGCATGAACGTAGCATTGAATCTTCCACTCATTAATAATGTATTGGACACATTTTGAATCATTCATGGAAGAAATATTTTGTATTTTGCCTTTGCAGCAACATCGGAACATTTTATGGTGAAATAAGTGATTATGTGTGAAGCTGAGCCCAGTGGAGTATATTTCCACGTCTAGGAGGGGAGAAAAACTTTTTCTGCCCTCAAGATAGATGTAAAATGCTCCCTCGAAAGATAAAATAAACATAACAATAAACAATATTCACTTCTGGGGAGAATATGGATTGTATAAAATCCATAAAACAAATTAATACAGTTTATTAACGTTTCGGGTATGTTATTCTACAGCCCTTCCTCAGTAATTAACTATTATTTATATTGGTTTAATTTTTCAGAAGCATTATAGGATAAATTATTTCAAAAGAAGCATTATAGAATAAATAAAATGTTTACAATTACTGGTATAATTTCTTTAATAATTAAACGCAAAACGTTATAATAATAAGGAAGCTTAGATATATAGATTAGATGTAAGAATAAAAAGTTATCTAAATAAGCCTAATATTAAATAAAAAAGCTATTTTTTTAGTAGAATAATAAACTTATTTAAGACACCATAAAATAATATCATTAAACACTAGTAGGAAGTTTAACTAGCGCCGTCTATCGGAAATGAAGAAATAATCTACCTCGAGAGTAAAAGCACTTCCCATTCAAACCAGCGCCATCTATCGTCTGACTTTCTTAATTTAAGATTAGAATATACATTAAGGTTCTTTTAGCTGTTATTTTGACTTCAAACAAAATATTTGCTCTTCTAGATTTATCTTTAGCCTTCATTTCTTATTTACAGTATTCTTAGGGGAGTTTTCTTGTGAGGGGGAGGGGGAATTTCTGCAGTAATCAAAGTGGGAGTTTTTATTTTTATTTTTGGAGGGGACCTGATGGCCATCCCATCTTCATATGATCACGCAACTCGGAGAAAGTTAAAAGACTTACTTCTCTACAAAACACGTTTCCTTACTATCTTCCTACAGTCCTCAGAGAATATCATGTCCCAGGATTGATAGCGCTGCTTCCAATATCCTACTTTTTCTAGATGATGGGAAATATCTTCCCGAATAACTCTTCCCTACCCTCCCATCGCTTCCTTTAGCAGGAGAAGCAGCAGCAGCAGCACGCAGTGTTTCGTCTCTAAAATAATTACTTGTGTGCGTGCGTGTATGTGTGTGTGGAAAATCGTTTTTTAACACTGACGCCAAGGCGATGGTTATTTAGGGTTAGCTGCTTATGGAAAAAGGATGTACATAGTTAGTTATAATTATAGCCTACATGTTTTTACAGACAGGGAATAGCAATATTACACTAAGAACACATTTGTTTTTAGCCAGAGGAAAAATGACTGATGATAGAATATCAAAGATTTATGCATTATGCCTTTCACTCTCTCTATTTAGGAGTAAGACGTCTTTTCCTTTTACCTTGTACATTAAGGAGCTTCCAGTTTAGCCAATGAGAACATGTTTGAGTTGATAGAACAACGGAATAAACTCTGATACTTATCAAATACATCTCAAAAGTTAATTAAATAAATAAAAACAACACGATCTAAAATTAGAAGTTAAAATTAAGGAAATTAGAATTTCCTTAATTTTATTTTCAATTGTTTAACATCTTAAGATCTATCATCAGCATCCCACCGATTTCTTTCTGTTTACCCAAGAATCAGGAGACTGTTTCTTCTAACACATGTAGGGAATTATAACTTCGCTTAAACCCCTCTTAAGCATTTTCTGAATACTTGAAACTTATCTAAGAAATAAAACACTTTACCAGTTTATCCCCAGGATATTTCTAAGCTGCACTCAACTAACCTTTTTTTTTTTATTTATTTTTAATAAGCTTTCAAAAATCGGCAATAAAAGAAAAAAAATCAATAATTGCTTTCTGCTGACAATTCTGGCACTGATTGAACCAGGATTAACTCTACAAAGACTTAAAAAGCCTTCGAACTACTATTAAGACCCAATTTTCCGATAATCTGTTCTTCGCAGTTTGCTGCTTCTCTGATGCAAAATACCATCTGAAGTATCTACCGATAATAGCAATACTTGTAAGAAGATTTTTTTTTCTTGTACGAAATAGGATTACATATACTACCCTTACACAAAAAAAAAGAACGTAAAAAAAATAATGCTGATCAAGCTTTTAATGAGATAAAAAAAGTAGTGACTGCCATAATTTCAATAAAAAATGAGATGTATTATAATTAAATAAGAAAGGAAGAGCATTTTAGAACAGCAATTAATCATAATAGATTTTATATAGGGGTTAGGCTTAAGAAATCGCAATGGCTTTCAATGGAAGTTAGGCTTACGAAATTGTAATAGTTTTCAATGGAGGTTAGGCTTACCGAATTTCAATGATTTTCAATGGCAGTTAGGCTTAATGATGAGCCTGTTTTAGGGTGTTAAGCATTTCGATTTCACATCTGTCTCACCTTCACTTTTCTTTTTGACCTGATGTACTTTAAATAAAATAAAAGAGTTTATGTCGTGACCTGATGTATTAATATAAAAGAGTTTATGTCGGCTTTATTTATTGAGACAATATTAAAAAAAACCCTCCAAATTACATTCATTAATTTTCAATAATGAATCTAAGTAATAATTTTCGATTAGCAATTTCCCTCATTTGTAGCTCCTTAATTAATTTCTTAATAGCTCTACTTCCGATAAAAATTAATTATTGCCAAATATCCAAAGTATGGAAAGAAATTATTAGATTTATGATTACCCCAGACAAGAAATAAAAGAATTTCGTAATACTTGGAATTATGTCTGGTCAATCAAAATAATTAAAAATTCATAAAAGGATAAACACTATTATTATTCGCAAAAATTAATTATCTTTTTTGTACACTGAACTATCAAAAGTGGACATCTTAATTAAAAAAGACTACTCTGTTCTGTGACGTCACTACCCAATAAGAGTCACGTGACTCATCGTTCAGTTTCAATACATAATCAAAGAAATATTAAGGTGTTTAAAATATCTTCATAAATAACAAATTACTTTAAAAAATATATTTATATAAAAGCAAATTTTAAACAATTATATTATTTTATATTAAATTTAATAAAAATATATTAAATATTAAAATTATACGAAGTAATCATATTATTTCCTAATAATTATAAACTTGATGTTATCATTATATTCCTACACAGTTCATGTTTGTGTATTCAGTGATCAATTCTCAATATAATAAATTAAAAGAAAACTTTAATAATACAGTAATTTTGCATAATATTTATATTTTATTGTGCAAGATTAGTTTAAAATTGAGCAGTAACTTGCCAATCCTCGGGTTTATTTGTTCGCGGAGTCAGAGAGATTTTTTGCTTCTTAACTCTACAAATGCGCAGATCTTAATGCGCATAGAAAGCTGCGGAAGAATACACAAGTAATGTAAAGAATTATTTCTCTGCTTATATTTTAAAATAAAACGATTATGTACATTATACTTTAAAATTAAAATGTACATTATAATGTAAAACAATAATGTACATTATCGTTTTATTTTACACCAAATTATACGTAATTAATGTCCAAATTTTGTTTTATTTATTTATAAACTTCCTGAATTTATGAAATATTTAATTAATTATTAAATTAATAATTTAATAGTTAATTAAATATTTAAATAAAAAAAGGAACAGCAGTTTCGAATTAATCACAATAGATTTTATCTAGAGGCTAGGCTTATGAAATTACAATGTTTTTCAATGGAAGTTAGGCTTACGAATTCGCTATGGTTTTGAATGGAAGTTAGGCTTAAGAAATTCTAATGGTTTTCAATGGAAGTTAGGCTTAAGAAATTCTAATAGTTTTCAATGGTGGTTAAAGCTTAAGTTATTAAATTAATAATTTAATAATTAATTAAATAATTAAAGTACAACGAAATGTTGCACATTAAAGAGAAAAGTTGGTAGGACTTATAAAATACAATCCTGGTTTCCCGAACCAACGTGGACTGAGGGTATTTCGAATAGTAGATTTTGTTTTTAAATATAATAGAATAAATGCAATCTTTAAAAAAAAAATTATAATGATTTTAATGCACTATTTACACGATATACTGCCATGTAACTTATTTTATTGTTTTCGATTAGTTTAAAATTAAATTTCGATTAGTTTAAAATTAAATAGAAACTTGCAAATTGCAAATGACATTAAAAAAAAATCGAAAAAAAATTCATTTAATTAAAATTTCGGATAATCGGTATTCGGATAACCGAAATCCCAATATAATTATATAAAACAGGCAAACCAACCAAGGATTGGAAACATTACAGAACAAATAAATACAAAGGAAGAGTTGTTGTCCTCTACCGGTTGAAACAGGAAGAGTTATATCATTATATCAATAAAAGCGACTTTCTTCTGAAGTCGCCCCCTACCGGCGATATTTTGAAATAGAAAATTTTGCAGAAAAATATTACTAGAGGCTGTTTATATGGATTAACAACCTTAAAAATAATTAATATAATCAATTATTACTAAAAATAAATCGTTGGGAAGTGAAATACGATAAGTGTATCTTTATAGAAGCATCGAATATATTGTTTGTGTGATGTTTGCTACGCAAACCGTTTTCTGTTCTATAATAAATGACCTGTCTCCCTTGTTAAAACAAATCGTCTTAGAGGTGAGTCCCTGGTAAATCCTGTAAAAGCTGCTATTTGTCGATGGCCATTTCATTAGCTACACTAATAGAAGTAGAAGGCAGTGTTCTAACAACCGTAGAAGCGTTGCTTGATGTGGTCGGCCCCGTTTCCGCTAAGTGAAAGACTTCACCTACTTCTTGTTCCCTGTTAGCGCTCTTAATTACAGAAAAACCTCAGAAGGAGTTGGGGGAAAAAAATAGCGAGTAGACGAAAGAAAAAAAAAATACAGAGTGCCAATTAACAGTTCCTCTTTGAACCCCCTTGAGCTTAAAACACCAATAGAGATAAATTTTTTTTTTTCGCTGTGCAGTTTTTTTTATTTATTTTTTTTTTTGTTTATTTTGTTTATTAAGTAATTAATATTTTGGGGGAGTTTGACTACGTAAAAAGTCTGGAGATTTTCGTCAAGTTTTAGCCATTATTTTTAATGAAGTCGCCAGCTAACGCTGCAACTCCCTCCCCCTCCTCTTTACCCCTTGCTCAAAAAAAAAAAAACCGCCTTTAAATAACTTTTGTCGCTTGCCTAACTTTAAAACCAGAGTAGGCAGATAGGCCCGGCTACGTAAAGACTTCTTTTGTTTATTCTCAACATCAGGGGCTTTGATCTACTCCATTGGGTTCTTGTACGCATGCGCATGACTGTTGTCACCTCAGCTTTCATTCTAAAAGCTATTCCGGGTTAAGATAGAAAGAACAGTTCGGATCTTTTTAGTTTTTGTGATCATAGGAGTGTTTAATTGTGTCTGGGAGCGTTCTCCTGAGCATTTCTCCTTGCGGACACTCTTTAAAAGGAAAATTCCAAACTACGTTTTTGTTGGACTTTTTTTTTTAAACTTTTTTTCTTGTTTTTCTGCACGATCTATCAGGGTATCATCCTTATCTCCCTGTATGCACGTGCAACTGCATACAGAGAGAATGTATGCGGTCGCCTTTTTTGTTATCAGTTTACTAAATACATAAATCACGAATTATTACTATTCGCTTATTATGTTAGTCACAGCAGCAACGTTAAATGCGTATTATATTTAAAATGTCAGGGAAACGGGAATTGTGCAAAAAGGAGAGGTGGAATAGGTCAAGGGTGTGTCTGCTGGGGGCAAGTGTTGATGACATTGTAGAACAGATATCATCTTTTAAGTTGTTGTTGATCCTCCTGAACAGGTTGCTGAGAAGTTGAATAATTATTTTGAACCTACATTGACAAATGAGGAATTTGGGGAAGGGGTGGTCAGCAGTTTATCAAACGCTAACAGGAGCTGAATGATTTTTTTGGTAACTGAGAGGATGGAAGAGAAACCGTTGAAGTTGAATGGGTTGTGAAATCTATCCTCTAATATTAAAACAGTAATTATAAGATCATTCTTGGGTTAAGGGGACGTCCCCACAGATTAGTGATATAAAAATGTCTCTGCTATTCGCAAATGTAAGGATGACAGAAGGAAGTAATTACAGAGAGAGCGAGCTAACTAGACATTAAGTTTTGTGCTAAAAAATCATTCTGAAAAACATTACAGTTCAAGAGTGTCAGTTTTTAAATCGAAAATAAATCTGATTGCATATTAAACTAAATCAACTTAAAAAGAGAATTCTGGAAGAACTTTAACTGTTTGAAATTCGTCTTCCTTTCAGCAATAAGTAAAAATACTTCTTTTTCGAGCTTCATTCATTTCTTATTTTTATTGCCACAAGATCAAATGGATATCATACAGTTATCTTCTCTCGGAGTGGCTTTTTAAGTTAATTAAGTTCGATATGCAGTAAGTTTTATTTTTAGTCTAAAAATCTTTCACGCTTGAAATGGAAAAGATCTCAGAATGAATACTATCGTTTTTTTTTTAAAAACAAACTTAATATCAAGTGAGATTTTTATATTCATCTCTATTTTATTATGGGAATTTAACCAAATGAGTCTCTAATAAGTTTTTTAGTATTGATTTAAGCCACCAGGCTCTAACATTAATGTAAAAGAGCAGTGGTGTCAGTCACTATCACTCTAGGAGGTGCTCAAACATTCTCCCTACAGCCTGGATCTATTTTCATGCGATTGTGCATAATTATTATAACTCAGATTAAAATATTCGTATTTTATTTGTTTCATTGTACAGTCGTGTAATATCTTCGTTTCTTTCGCTTCGGCATTTATTATTTATCCTTCTCTTCGGTGTTTGTTCTTTCTTTCTTCAACCGCTAATCACGAGAGAGCCGGTCGATGGTAGCAATTTGTGGATTGTACAGTTAATTGGAAATCCAAATGCCTGTCTCACAGTCTTAACTACCCCCTAAACTGTTACTTACTAACAAAATGGGAGTACAAAGTTTGAGAGGAAATATGCAAATCATTTCCGATATACGAACTAAGATCGCTTGTGAATAATTTTTTTTTTTTTTTTTGGCTTTGAAAGTTGCCGAAACAGGGTGGTATTGAAAAAAAATAAATAAATTAAAAAAATCGATAGACGCAGTTAAAGATTAAGAGCGAAAGGGGGGTGGGTGGGAGGGGTTGAAGCTCGGTTTATCTAAGTACTTGTCCCTTTTATTTCAAATAAGAATGCCGTAACCCGCTTTTTCTTAGATGACTTTTATTCGCTCACCTTAAGGAAATCGAAAGAAGCAATTTAAATTGGCGAAGACGTGCTCATTAGAATGCTTTTCCTTCGTACAAGTCTTTGAGTGATAACAAAATCGATGCGGTCTCTTGGGTAAAATAGTGTAGACGTCAATGATTTGCTTCTAATGAAACGAGAAAGAGAGAGAGAGAGAGAAGGTTTAAATGGCCATACATGAAATCTGGCTGTAGAAGTAGGTTGAAGATAACTCTAAAACCACCCTACTAAATCTCAATTTCAGTTTTTCGCCTCCAGATATATTTCACTGCTTTTTTTTTCGAAAATATAACATCCACTGTGCATGCTCTGAAGATATCTAATTGCAGCGATTGATAGAAAATAAAAGTATGTTAAAAAATTCAGTTTGTTGACCTTGGTGGTAGAAAGATGGACGAGGATCGAGGGAACAGAAAGGGTTTTCAAGGGATGTTGCAATACCAGCGGATGGTTCTTGGGGTTAGGGGAGGACATATTTGAGAACCAATGTTGCAAGCGTCTGTTTTTCCCAACTGTTGAATCGCCCTTCACTTCAATACTTTCTCGGATTTAGTTGCTATGACACATTCCACCCTTCTGGGTACGCTTTACACCAACGAACGATAGACTACGAAAGATACAGTCCCCTATTCCTCCTGCAGAACGGCCACTAGTTGGGCTACGATGTAAAACATGTTGGATTGGCCCTCCCCAGATATTCCAGTTCATCCTATACATATTCGAGATTCAAATCAGGACTCTGTACCCACCACTGTAATATTTCTACTGTCATGTCCATGAACCAGTCTCGAACAATACTTGCGTTATAACGTGGGGCATTATCCTCTTCAAAAAACATGGGTCTATACCAAAGAACTGCCACATTGTACAGAATTGTATGAAATGTTAAGACGGCATTCAAGGTTCCTCGCACAACCATAATGCACTACAGTAGCAGACGTTCTATAAGCTCCTCTACACACCTATCTGACCGAAAGGGGGGTAACTAGATTTGCCACTCCATAGAATCGATTTCTACTGCTCTTTGGACCATCCTCATGTTCATTATACCATGTAAGGTGAGATCTCTAATTGAGGTTAGTGATATTTGGCTTATGCGCCGGCGCTTTCCCATGAAAGCATCAACAGGAGACTCAACTCCTGTTGATGCTTTTCAGGGATGTCTAACGAAATTGTGGTGCAGTCCTTCGGAGTAACCTCTTATCACGTGGAGTGAGCTTTCCTGGTCTTCTTTGTCTGTTAGTGGACTCTGGTGGTACCGTCACGTTTCCATTTCATGATGACATCATCAACGGTCGATTGAGGATGGTGTAGGCTGTTAGCATCTGCATGAATCGACAAGCTAGCAGTGTGACATCCATCACTGATACCCCACTAGAAATCAGTCAACTGGGTTCTACTTGCCATGGCCACAACTAACTCCTCTGTGTTATACGCCTTCCTTATATACTGTCTGATTCACTTGTTTTCGTATCCGGATAGAGATTGAAGATTGGGGGAGTTTTCAATGTTTTTTTAATGTAAAATACTTGGCCACATAGTATCTTCAAGGATCTTCACTCAGATGTTTTCCTTATTCGTTAGGTATCGCTAGTAACTGCACAATTTTGGCCCGGGCAAAAAGTGTACAGCTACCAGCGATACCTACCAAACTTAAAGAAACCAAAATGTACCAAAAAAAGTAAATAAATAAGGTGTTTAACAGAAAAATTCTCCTACATCAAATATAAGACAAAAACTGTTTATCCATACATGGTGGATTAAGAAATTATTTTTAATAATCAGCCTTATGGAGCCTCCAATATTTAAATAAAAGAATGAAATCAGCAGGGAATTAAAAAAAACCATTTTAATTTGGTTCTTAACATGCTGATATCCTATTAAAATATTTTTCGAAGAGCGATTTCTAAATAAAAAAAAGTATATGAAACGTTGTTATTGAATAGATAAAGGAGATTCTTTATTGCATCTCCTTTATCTAAGCTACTTGCTTGGAGCTTAAATCAGATTTACTCTTAGAATCAGTTGCTTAAATTAAGGGAAAGACCTAGGTCAATGAACTGTAAAATCATCCACCAGTGACGTCTTGAGGGTTTCTTTTTTTCATCCTCAACTGGGTTTTTCTTTATCTCTTCATATCCTGATTACTATATCTTCATTATAACCTTATTGCTGTCCGTGTTACCTCGAAACTAGTCGGGTCTGTCTCCTTGAATATGACGTGTGAGTAGAGAGAACATTGACCCAAAAAACTGAATTCAATTCTGAATAAAGAGAGCCCAATTTTAGCCATAGATCATTATTGTAAGGAAATTTATAAAAGACGAAGAAGCGTAGAAATTGCCTTTCAGCATCTCTGTGAAGTTCTCGAGAGACTTAGAAATCTCCTTCTCCAATATCAGCAGGATAATCTTTAATTAAAATATGATTAAAATAAATCCACACACACACAAGCACAAAAGTATTAATGGACTAATAGAGGTGAAGTTATTGAAAGGATGAATAAACTCCTTCAATATCATCACCCAAGTGTATTTATCATTCCTTTCTTTTCTTGCAAACTTTCGAACATAAAAGATTATTGTTAATCGTTCACGCAATCTTAATATCGTTTTTGAAGACATTACCACAAAACGAATAGAAGAAAAGCGTTTGTAAATAAAGAAAAGATTCTTTAAAAGTAATTAGACCCTCCCCACTAAAAATCTACAACTGTCTTGTTACTCTGTTAATTAGCAAAATCTTTTCTCTTGTGAACTGGATCTTACAACTATCTGAAAGCATTCCTCATTTATATTGCAGTTCATAGAAACTAATTAGTCGGTTCTTATGATCTCTTTAATTCGTTTCTTCTTTTCACCAAAAAGATCACTCGCACAATCTTTCAATCGTCTAATGACAAACCAAGAAGACCATCTTTACTTTCATAGAAATTTCTACAACTAATTTCTGTCCTCAGTAATTGGGAAAAAAAGAAGTTCTGTGAATATATAAATACACTGTATTGCATATTTTGGGACATTGATGCTTCGTTGTGCAGAGTCAATAAATTAAAAATGATTTATTTATTATTATTATTATTTTTTTTATTTAAGTAAAATAAGAACAAAAAATACTCCTATTTGCATTTGTTTTTAATTATCATAGAACTGGGCACTAATATTAAACTCAATTTTAAAAGTAAAATAAAGAGAAAGG
This sequence comes from Mastigoproctus giganteus, assembly GCF_048544385.1. Classification (NCBI taxonomy): domain Eukaryota; kingdom Metazoa; phylum Arthropoda; class Arachnida; order Uropygi; family Thelyphonidae; genus Mastigoproctus; species Mastigoproctus giganteus. Next base: position 101,213,066 of record NC_143588.1, read on the forward strand.
TATTCTTTCGTCTTTGTTAAACATGAATTTGCATATTTGCATAAATTTGCATATTTTATTTTGATATAGCGTCACTAATCTGTTCAATGTTTTTGTTCGTTTTTTACTTAGTAACGAAGAAAAGGCGTTAAAATAAATTTTCATTTTATAGTTCTTACAATTAACAATGAAGCTAATAGATTCTGAAAATAAAAACCAAATTTTTTTTGCTGGAATATTTTAGAAAAAGTTCCATATTTATTTTAAAAAATCGTTTTTATGTATGATTTTTGTAGCATGGTATAATGTCTCTAATATGGATTTGACTGTCAAGCGATTTTGATTATTTTCACATGACGTCATTACTAAAATCACTGATTTTGTTTATTTTATACTTAGTAAAGAAAGTTTATAATTGTCAAAATTAAGAATCTAAGTAATAGATGTAAAAATAAAAACTTCAATTTTTTTTCTTGATATTTTAAAAAAAATTCTAATTTGTTGAAAGAAAAATGCGTTTTTTATGCATAATTTTTATATTTGACTATCACGTGATTTTGATTATTTTCACATGACGTCACCACTAAAATCACTGATTTTGTTTATTTTATATTTAGTAATGAAGAAAAGGCATTCAAATAAATTTCCATTATATAATTGTTAGACATAAGAATAAAGGTAATAGATTTTTTAATTAAAAACTCAATTTCTTTTGCTGTAATATTTTAGAAAAGTTCCATATTTATTGAAAAAATGCGTTTTTATGATTTTTGTAGAAAATCATAAAATCATATGATTTTATGATTTTTGTAGCTTGACGGATATGACGTCACTACAAAATCACCTTTGTTGTTTCTTTTGTACTAACCAAAGAAGAAAAGGTGTGAAAATTAGTTGCATTTTTTTATTTTAAGATTTAAGAATAAAAATAATAGACTACAAAGATAGAAACTTAAATTCTTTTACTCGAATATTTTTAAAAAGCATTTATTTTTTAAAAGCATTGATTATTTATTTTAATCAATTTGAAATATATAAATCTCTGAAATAGAAGTTTTGCAATTTCATCAGTGGTACAGCACAGTACTTAAGGGAAGAAAGGGTAAGTATTCATACTCAGGGCATAAAATTTAGGGTACATACGATAACAGTCATGGCAGGTAATGAGAATAGGACAAAGATTCCAGCTATAGTTAAGCAGTAAAGGAAGTAGACTCTAGAAGGAAGAAGATGAATCAGATTGGTCCACTTGACATCGATGGTTCGACTGTTGATGATCCTACTCAGGAAGATGGCGAACTGAATGGGTATTTTGCATCTACATTCACGCATGAGGAATTCTGTAGGGAAGTGGAGGCCAGAAGTTTATCACATTCTAACAGAGAGCTTAATGATTTTGTAATAACTGAGAGGAAAGTGGAGGAGAAACTGTTGAAGATAAACATAAGAAAGGCACCTGGGGTGGACGGGATCTATCCAGTTATATTAAAGGAGGCAGCAAAGGAAGTTAGCAAACCCTTAGCCATAATTGTGAGAGCATCCTTAGAGTCAGGGGAGGTCCCCATGGACTGGAGGTGTGCAAATGTGACCCCAATCCACAAAGAAGGATCGAAGGGAGGCACAAGTAATTACAGATCTGTTAGTTTAACTTCTGTTCCAGGGAAATTAATGGAGGCACTGGTTAAAGAAGCATTGCAGGATCTTCTAGACAGGACTTCAGTTATAGTTAAGACATGGGTTTGTTAAGGGGAAGTCTTGTCTGACCAATTTGATTGGATACTACGATGTAGTCACAAAGGAACTGGATGTAAAAAAATAATTTTGATATCATATACTTGGATTTCAGGAAAGCTTTTGACACTGTTGCACATGGAAGACTGCTGTACAAATTGGAGAAGCATGGCATTATGGGCAAGTTGCTGCTGTGGATAAAGAAGACGGAGAGTGGTAATCAATGGACACTGCTCTTCGTGGATTAATGTTATTAGTGGAGTCCCCCAGGGTTCGGTACTAGGCCCATTGTTGTTTTGTGTATTTATCAACGATGTAGTTGTGGAAGTTGATAGCTTAAATAAATTCAAGGAAGAACTGAACATACTTTTGGACCGAATGGATAGATAAAATGGCAATGTTTTTTTTTTTTTTTTTGGCTGATGCTGTATAAGTTTGTTACTTATGGGATTCATCCAGCTTCTGAATTATGCTTTCATAATTATTCATTTACGCAACGTTCCAATTGATGCGTTAATATTATTTATATCTATTTTTAATTATCATAGACTTCGGCATTATATATAAATCTCTATTTTAAAAGTAAAACGAATAATAAACAGAATGGTTTTACAAACTAGTACGTTACAATTTTTTTTTTTTTTTTTTTTTTTTTTTGCTGTACCAAACAGCTTTAACCTATACAATTTTTAAAATATGGCCTCAAGACTGTGTGATCACTTCATTTAAGTCTGTTTTCTAACTAGTAAACAAGAAAACGGTGTCAGAATAAATTTCCATTTTTACTTATTACAATTAAGAATGTGGCTAATAAATTTTAATCATAAAAAACTTAGGTTTTATTTTACAAAGCCATTGGGAACAAAAAGATTTTTTATGTGTTTTCGCGATAGAATACAATTTATCTAAGATGTACGTCCATGTTTACCCTCACCTGTTTCATTCCTTGCACATAGTAAACAGAAAAGGAATTTTTTTTTTTAAATTTTGTATTTATGAACATTTTAAAGAAAACCAGAGAGAAAAACATTTCTACATTATGCTTTGATGTTATTCATTTATTTGAAGTTGTAAATATTGTTTATATCTTTTTTTTTTTTAATTTTCACAGATTTGGAAAACAAACCGAATGGTTTTTAAAACATGCTTTTTTCAAGGAGCACATTATGATTATTCAATCTTGTTATAATATCACTATGGTTTTAAGTCTATTTTTTTTAATTAATGAAAAGTGTCTAAATTGGCTTGCATTTTGGTAACTATTAGAATTAATAAAACCACAAATTTTGTTATTGAAGCCTTTAAGTAAAATCACCTCATCTGGAAAAAAACAACAACTTTTTATGTGTTTTTGAAGCATGCCATAATTTATAGCCATAGTTTAATTATGACGTCATTCACAGTAAATCAAAATACAGGAAACTTTAAACACAAACAACTGAACATATTTGAATACTGCACAGGTTACTGACAAACTAAATGAATATTTTGCATCTACATTCACACATGAGGAATTCTTTAGGGAAGGGGATTCCAGAAGTTTATCGAACTCTAACAGGGAGCTACACGATTTTGTAATAGCTGAGAAGAAAGTGGAAAAGATATTGTTGAAGTTAAACATAATGACAGCTGGGGTGGATGGGATCTATTTAAATATATTAAGGGAGGCATGGAAGGAAGGAAGCAAACCCTTAGCCATAATTATAAGAGCATCCTTGGATTCAAGGGAGATGACCAAAGACAGAGCATGGGTTTGTTAAGGGGGAATTTTGTCTGACCGATTTGATTGGATACTATGATGTGGTCACAAAGGAATTCCTTTGATACTGTTACACGTAAAAGATTGTTGTACAAACTGGAGTAGTGTGGCATTAAGGGCAAATTGCTGCTGTGGATAAAGGGTTGGTTGAGTGGAAGAAGACAGAGAGTGGTAATCAATAGACACAGTTTGTCGTGAACTGGTGTTGTTAGTGGAAGTTCCCATGGGTTTGGTGTTGAGCCCATTGTTATTTTGTATATTTATCAATGATATTGATGAAGCTATATCAGGCTTAATGTCCAGATTTGGAGAGATTATCCATAGTTGGAAGGGTTGATAATGACAGTAACTACGATACGCTGCTGCAACAGGATCTAAAATGCTGGGCAGATGGATAGAGAAGTGGCAACTGAAATTTAACATTGACAAATGAAAAGTACTGCATATGGGTAGAAGAAACCCCAGAGAAATGTACCAACAAAAAGAGCTAAAGTAATTGTGCAGTCGGATATGAAGTTCTCTGAGCAATGCAGACAGGCTGCCAGGACAGCTCATGGTGGCCTCATTTATACGAAGGATGTAGAGCTGCTGGAACGAGTTTTTAGAAGGGCGACAAAATTGCTGAACAGAACAAAGGGGGTGCTGTTACCAAGAAAAGCTTCAGTTCTGCAAATTGCAGTGTTTGGAGACTAGGCACCTGCGAGGTGATTAAGGTTTTGAATGGATTGAGCAAGCTCAATGGTGATGGGAGGGGACGCAGATTCAAATTAAGGACGGTTGCAGAATAAATGTGGTTGGTTGATTGGTGGGTGGAACAAACTTCCACCTGTTGTTATAAAAGGAGATAGCTTAAATAAATTCAAGGAAAAACTAGATAAACTATTGGAGGCAATTGGTTTTTTGTTTGTTTTTTTTCGCTGATGTTCTATAGACTTGCATTATTTGCCAAAATCCATTCTAAATTATGCTTTAATGCTTTGATTTATTTAACGTTCCAATGATGTAGAAATATTGATTAGATCTTATTTTAATTTAATTATAATAGAGTTAGGCATCATACAATCAGACAGCATTTTATAACTGATTTGAATTTTTGATATGAAGTCATCTCATGATCACTTTATTTTTAGCGGTTTAACCCAGTGAAACATTAAAAAGGTGTTGAATAAATTTGCGTTTAATATCCAAAATTTTTAAGAATTCAGCAAATAACTTCGCAGCTATAAACATAATTATAGTTCTTTTAAACTTTTAGGAAAAATAAACTAAATTATTTGAAAATAAAATGCCTTTTTATGTATTTTTTTCAGAACACAGTAATCTATAGTATTGTTTTACTTCACGTGACATATCATTTAATTCCTTTTAGACATAATAAACAAAACTCGTCTGAATATAATAATTTAGGATTTTAAGGATTTGTTTTATTTTTTTTAAATGTCTATAAATATTTACATATTTATGAACATTTTAAAGAAAATCAACAGCAAAAACATTCAGTTTCAAAATAATGTTTTCATATTATTCATTTATTCAAAGTTCCAACTGATGTGGGAAAATATTATTAATATCTTCTTATTTTTAATTATCGTATATAAATCATATTCAGTTTTAAAAGATAATTAAATAGAAAATCTCGAAAAATGATTTTTTTGTTGCATACAAATTAATAAGCTAACCCAATTGTTGTTATGACATCAGTCACGTGATCATTCTTTTTGCGTAAATAAAAAGGTGTTAGAATAAATTTACATATTTACGTATTAAAATTAAGAGCATAAAATTGCGAAAATGAAAGTTAAAAGTAATAATTTATTATCAAACACTTTTAAGAATATAACTTAGATATGCGTGGAATAAAATGTTTCTTTTGTGCTTTCAAGAATGTCATAATCTGAGAGATACAGATACGTTTTATTATCACGTGATCATCCTTTTCTATATACTAAACAAAAAAATGTCTTTATATATAAAAAAAAGCATTTTTAAGAAACAGTTTGTGTGTATTAATTACTAATATGAAGAAAATATGACCAATTTAAGAAAAATTAAACTTTTCCTTAAAGCATCGCATGACGTGATCAGTAAAGGTCAGGAAGCCATAATTGGCCATAATGTGACTTTCGGTTATATCATCATATTATTCCTCTAAATTTCCTTAAACTTTTAAAATACGAAATAAAAATCAAATACAAAACTAAATACTTGATACAAAAGTATCACTACGCATATTTCTCGCCTATAATCTTATTTAATAAACGTTTCCATTCTTAAAACCTGCCAACAACTAACGACATCTTTGAATCTTCTTGAAATGTTTTAAGGATGTTCAACTTGTCTTTAAGGATTATTCTTCTAAGGAGGCCGACGTGCATTCTTCGCTCTGCCTTATTTAACCGTCGCCCACTAGCGCAAACGACGGCGTCAAAGAAGAAAAAGAAATAGAGACGGAAGTCAACTTAAAGCCTGCTATGGTACTGTCTATGGAAACTCCTCTGGGATGCGAGTAGCGAATCCGTTAATTATGTGGTTTCTTTTTCCCCTTCTGTTGCATAATTTGTGCCTGCCTGTCAAAACTTTTATTGACTGTCGCTCTGGCCGTCCGACAAAGACCACGATCCGCCTTATACACAAGAGTCTCCTTTATTGGGCGTGTTCAACATGCAGAAATGATGATATGGTAATTATCTAACCTTTTCACTAATGAATGTCGACCATAGCCCTGTGTTCGTGCGTGCGTGTGTGTGTGTGTGTGTGGTGCTTCAGTGACATTCAAATTGTAAGAGCTTTGTAGAGTGAGTAGAAGGGAGCAGAGTTGGGGGTGGATGGGGGCTGTGGGGAAAGAAGGAATCTTGTGAAAGGAGGGGGGGGGGATAAATGGGATGATAAAAGGTGAGTAGGCGTTGTAATATTTTGATGATAGCTTAGGAACACTGTTCGGCTTTATTTAAGGTCGCTAACAAAACTTGCCTTCTTAATTCAACCGCTAAGTAATTATTATTCTGCTTTCGTGAATTAAGACAATTAAATTGTTAAGGCACTTATCAGAATTTGTGCAAATGTACAAGTTAGCACTCACAGTAACTGTTTACAGTGCACACAGATATTTATTTTTATCTGCGTTGTCACTGGAAAAGATCCTCTACAAAGGAATAATTTATATAATTAATAATAAAATAATAATATAATAAATAATGCATCGTTGCATGCATTCATTGTGGTTTATGAACTCCCAATGAATTTTCTATTCATTATTATAAGCACTGGATTTATTTTTAATTAATAACACGTAGACAAAACGTAATAGAGGGCGCCACTGTAGTTAGGTAGACATTTTGAAAAAAAACTAGATTCAAGGCGTGTATAGAGGGCGCCACGTTTGTTTTTTTATCTACTTAGAAAAAAATAAGGTGTATTCATAAAAGTCTTTAATAATTAACAAAAGAAAGTTAAAAACAAAGTTTAATAATAAAATTTAAAATTTTATTATTTAAAACATTTTAGTATATATAAAGTTTTGATAGATAGTGATAAATTATATCGTCAGCATTAGTAATGCCAGTAAATGTTATTTTATTTGTATACAATTAATATTAGTATGCATTGCGCATGAGCGCACAGGACGAAAACTTGTTTACATTTATATTTAATCGATGTAAAAACAATCAAAATAACAACACAACAACAACAACAAAAATAATTGAATTAACAAAATAACAATCAACAAAAACGAATGAACAAAGTCATTCATAACAATAGATAATAAATATCAAATAAAAGTTCAGAATTCTGTTCATTAAATTAATTGATAAAATAATAATCTAACCAAGGAAATAATTACCAAATACAGTAATGTGTACACATGACAGAAAAAGAAAAAGGAATAACTGCACGATAATATGCAGGAAACACTCCTTGAAGAAAAAAGTCACGTTAGGCTTATCCAAGAACAACCTCATCTACCAATGTGTATTACTTCGTTAAATTATATTTATCCTCTGGTCAGTTTGCCTGTTTGGGATTCGAACCTGGGTTTTTTCCACCCAGTATGGGGAAGACAGTGATTATAACAACGGGTAGACACCCCATTTTGACATACTTTATGAACAGTTGTCATTAAAATTTCTTACAATGTGTGAAGGTTGTTGTTATGCCCTGCCACTCCATTTAAGTAGTCCTAAAGATAAAAATCCAGTCAATCATAAATGTTCAGTTATGACCATGTGCACTGGGTGAGACAACAAAAAGGCAACAATTATGTCCCCAAGTATTCTTGGGACAACAAAACAACACTTGTTTTTCCATGTGCCTAGGACAACAAAATCTGACAAAAGTTGGATAAAAAAAGAAAACAACAGCTGTTTTACCGTGTGTTCTGCCTGGGATCATCTGCCATATGTACCAGATCTAGCACCATTTTGAAAAATGACAATATGTAGTCGTTAAAACAAAACAACAGTTGGCTTCCAACGTACTCTGTTTGGGACAAAACCAACCCCGGGGGCTCACATCTGGTGAGTATGGGCTTGGCACACCCAGGGTCCTGAGCTGGATATCATCATTCTTCTCTTTCTTGGTGATTCCCTTCTAATTTTGACACACACACACACACACACACACACACACACACACACACACACACACACACTCTCTCTCTCTCTCTCTCTCTCTCTCTCTCTCTCTCTCTCTCTCTCTCTCTCTCTCTCAGGGTTACTCGGGAACTGTTTTTTTTTTTTTTTTTTTTTTTTTCCTGGTGCAGCATAAGCCTCAGGCTTCCTTGCATCATATGGATATTAATAATAATAATAATAATAATAATAATAATAATAAGAGTTGTTTACCAATGTGATCTACCCTGGAACAAAAAAACAATTTAAGTTTCTTTTGAAGCGAAAAAAAAGTAGTTACAAATTTCGCCACCAGAGTGCGGTATACTCGAATCGTATTTATTTTTGAGATTTGTAAATTACATAATTTAAAAAGACAGGTTTATTAAAATTTATTGGTTTTGTTTGATTAATTGTAATCCCCATAGTGAGAAATTTCGCTTAATATTCTTTTCAGAGGTTTCTCAAAATCATCTTTTTACTCGTATCTGAAGAAGAACACCATAATGACATCGGAACGTTGAACTCGAGAAATTTTTCCTTTGAAATTAAATATGCTTAATGAGGTCAAAAGAAATATGACAAGTGTATGCGTTTAAAAAACACACGTGAAATATTAACAAATGGATGTGATCGGTGTCGCTTTCGCCGTCCCTGTTTTTACTACGGGTCTGTAAATTAGTGTCACTCTACATTACTGTTTACTCATTTGTCGCCTTGACTTTTTTTTTTTCCTTTTGGGAGCGTGTTTGGCGTCTCATCTGTCCTTCCCAATTCCATCTTCACTAGCAGCCATCCCTGGAGTGTTCTTCTGATTGCAGCCAGTTCCGGTAATATTTATTTCAAGTAAACAGCTTGACTGCCAGAGAGAAGGACACATTTAATGGCTTTGTCATTCAGAATACCGTATTCTCATTAACAGTAAGGGAGAAAAACTAACGCCTTCAACGCTGTGTCATCACTTGAAGATAGCAGAGATACATTTGCTGTTCTAATTGCGCTACACGCAGCCTGCCACTTGCACAATATCACTTATCACCAGTAAAAAGAGATGGGGTTGTGTCCATATAACCAACTACAAACATCTTGATTTTTACACATACTCGCTTGCAAATGAATTTTGTGGTGGGGAGGGAAATCCTAAACAACTTTTAAAGAACTAATAGAACCTGTCTTTGGGTATTGCCTTTCTTTTGTTAGAATATTAAAAACCTTCTCCCAGTATGACGTTGATGGGGAGGAAGTTCTGATTTACTGAATTATTTAACGAATTCTTCCTATTACTAACAATAAAAACATTTATGGACAAGTGTGCCAACTGGCAAAGCTAGAGATAGGATTTTTATAACTGTGACGTATATGGACGTAAACGATTAGCATTTTAAGTTGATGGACTCAGTAGAACATTCAATAATGTCTCTGTTGTTGTTGTTGTCTTCACACAGGAGTCTGAATATGATATAAATACGTGAAAGTGTGCAAACAGATCAAGGATTTATTGTGTCTGTAAATTGCGTCTATTCTGTGGTTGGTTCTCCTGCTTCTGTGGGGTGAAAATATTGATATGGATTCTTGTGGATTTGGATTAGCATTTAATCCAGAGGTACGGTTAACATTTTTAACGGTTGCTTAAGATTGTATTAATAACTACATTAGTAAACTCTACATTAGATCTAATATAAAATGTACAGTATGCGCATAGAGTTTAGTTCTCATATTAATCAATTCTTCTCTCTATCTTTTTTATTGTTCGATTGTGCAGCAATTTAATAAAGTATCAAAATTCATTACAAGGCAACTTCACGTGGTTTTAATATCTGCTTAAAAGATTTAAGTGGGCATTTTGTCGAATGACTATTCGCCGACGCCCAATTTTCTCGCTAGACTCTGATAGGTTCTTATAGAATGAAGGAAGTGGTGTTAATTTTTCATAACCACTCATTAAAGTTTCAATCTCTTTCTTTATCTCCATTCGCGGTCATTATAACAATATTTAATCAACCTAACTCCTTTGGATTTCCACGCACACGTTGCCCCACCACTTTATCAACATCCGCCCCTTTTCAAACCATTACTTTCGGGCTATTATTAGTAGATGGGGTAATGCAAAAGTTGCTATCGCTAAATTTATCTAAACAGTTTCGCTTGCAAGCTTTTAAAATCATTAGCACCTTAATTTGTCTCTTTTTGAAAATCCTTTGAGACATAATTATTAATAAATCTTTCAAGCAGGTATATTGTTTGAAATTTGATACTTTTCGCCCCCTCCGTCTTACACCCCCTCAGGACCGGTACATACATTAAGAATCACACTGACATCTACTGTTTCCTACAGATAATGACTATCGTATGTTTGATCACCTAGCCCCCCTTCCACTTTATCATTCTAAAATATTTAAAAATCTCCACTCCCTAGCGAGCATTTAGAAGTGTTTCTGGTACCAATCTTTACATAATCTTACCTTTCGGATTGTACGAGGGAATTCCCAGGTGTGAATAATTTAACAAAGTTTTTAACCACAAAAAAAATTTAATGGAAACAGCAAGAAAAATATATGTAGCGGCGATATTTTTAATGGCATCGTGTTTTATAGCCATCCTCCCAACTAATAAATTAGCCGGGTAGAAAGACATTCATTAGCTAATTAAAAGCAGCGAGAAACCAAAAAATTCTTTTTAAAATCTATAAAAGAAAAAATAAAAACTTTACCCGCTATCTTAAATATGAAACGAACCAAACTGCACCCTGTTTGTAGCGGATAAACAAGTTTAACCTTAAAAAAAAATGTAATTAAGAAACTATTGGATTTCTTTCTCACGCTAAAGATATTTACTTAGATATCCTATTATCAAAGAGAACAAAGTTTCTTATTGTAGGTACATCTGGCGCCTTCTAACGGTCATTTACAGTAACTCTCAAAAATATGAATTTCAAAGAATATCAGTGTTTATGTATTTAGCGCTCTCTATCGGTCATTTATAGCAACTCTCTAAAATATGAATTTTGAAAATATGGATAGTGGATATGCATTAAGCGCCTCTACCGGCCATTCAGAGTAACTCACAAAGACATGAATTTCAAATAATCATTTCTGATGATAATTTGAAATTCATGTACTCTGTCGGTGTATTTAGCGCCCTCTATCGGTTACTTATAGTCTATATATATTAATATTAATATTATATTAACTATTAATATATATTGGTTACTCTAAAATATGAATTTCGAAGAATCAATAAATATCGGATAATTTTACGCATTTAGCGCCCTCTCTCGGTTATTCACAGTTAGTCTATAAAATATGAATTTTAAATAATCATTAAAATATCGGGGCATTTAGCGCCTCCTAACGGCCATTTACAGTAACTTTCTAAAATATGAATTTCGAAGAATAAAAAAAATATTGGATAGTGCGTGTGCATTTGGCGCCCTCTATCGGTCATTCTCGATTAGTATATTAAATGTGAATTTAAAATAATCATAAGAATTACTTGTTCTGAATATCGGGCGTTGAAAACTGTCTAAAATATAAATTTCAAAGAATCATGAAAATATTGGATAGGTATGGTGCGTTTAGCGTCCCCTGTTGGCGGTTTCCAATAACTATGCTTTTTATTATCTCTGGCAGGTGGAGTTTCGAAGGGGTGTAAAAATAAATGCAGGAATTCTAAAAAGCGTAATTTATTTTCGTGATTTGAATACCTGAGAAGCATGGCAGGTGTCTTTTGTGTTCTAAATTTATTTAAACGTTTTCCGAGTAAAGAAATATGGCATCGAAACTTGAATTTAAGATGCAGGTTATCTTTAGCTACTGACTACCAACGTAACAAGCTTTTGTCTTGTCGAAAATGTAGTTGTTATCATTTCATCTTTAGCAACCTAATATCTTCATCATCCGTCGACTTTCTTAAGTGAAAATATTCTTTATTCTTCGTGTTCGGTGTGTCAAGAATTGTGTTAACCACAACCAAGATAAATGAATCTCTAAGGAGTGAAATACGTGAGGGAGGAGAGACAAGTATGTCAAGCCAACAACTGGATTTGATTGAGCAACAAGATAGCGTACATATCTTGTTGCTTCCTGTCAAATGTTTTTGGTATGCTGTATTAAAGATGGCTGCTGGTGTAGCTTGTTTAACTATCATTGTTCTTTTCGGGTAAGAAACAGAAGTGGAGGCTATATTTTAAAATCAAATGTTGTCAGATGTAGAGAGGAGCCTGTCTAGATGCAGCCCGCTCTTATAATCTCTTCAGTCTGTGGGAATTGATATGATAATGCATTTCCCTGTTTCCTTTTACAGTAAACTCATACGAAGCATCTTTGGATCAACGCCTATTTTAAAGATTCTGCACGATGTCGCGTCATGGCTACGAAAACATATCCCTCCACAATTTTCCCTCCATTATTGTCAAGGTTTCTGTTTCTTAAACACATATACATTTCAAGAGATTTAAGTAGTAGTAGGTCTAAATAACACTTGTCAGTTTAGGCAGTAAGGCCCAAATAAAAATGCTAATCCCAATAATCCCAGCCTCTGCAGGTCTATGAATTCCCTGAAATATTTCAAACAGCTGTGCAGATCCCAAAATTCTTTAAAAGTGCTTGAAAGATTGTGAAAGATCTTTCAAGCACTTTCTTGAAAGAAAGTGCTTGAAAGATTGTCCTTATAAATGTTTCTGACAATTGGTTTAGACCTGGAAAACATTCCGGCAGCTGCATCTCAAACCACTCAGAGAGTTCATCATTTCAAGCAGCTACCGATCTCAAAATTCTGATTCACAAAATTTATATTTCGATAACATTTGAATAGCTGCTTAGACTTACTGCTACCAACTGACGCCTTAGGAGAACTGTGCAGTTGGCATTCACTTCCCCCAAAACCCCAAAATAGTAGTGGTTGTAGTTGAGCTGTTGTAGGCTGGGGATTTTTGGCACCTTACGCGACTGCTCAAAAGGTTGATTGGTTGTTTGAAATTAGCAACGAAGCAGCTAAGTTCGTGAGGCGTCAGTATGTATGTAATGTCTGCACGTTTCGTGTATTCGGTTTGAGTGTTTTTTTTTGGATGAAAAACCCGAGTTTTTCATACAACTCTGTGCCAATGGTATTTGAACCCTGGTCTTTAGGAAATTGGATCTTTAGGAACCCTGGTCTTTAGATCTAGAAGGGGTCGTGAGGCCTTTAATAAAAGATAGGGAAGCTATTTTGGTACGCTCACTGAAATAAGAATTGCCCGTGTCGTGTATTCTGTGGTCGGTTTTGGTGTTTTATTGGATGAAAAACTCGAATTTTTCATTCAACTCTGTGCGGATGGTATTTGAACCCTGTCTTTTTAATACAGTATAGAAGGGGTCATTGGACATTTAATAAAAGATAGGGAGGCTTTTTTCTGGTACGCTTCTAAAACTTTTTTGGTACAGCTTCTAAAATTTAGGCAGTAAAATTAAATAAGAATATCCATCCAAAATCTATGAAGCTTCTAAAATTTAGGCAGTAAAACTTAAGAACATCAATCCCAAGTGTACCTATCATCTAAATATTTAGGCAGTAGTATGAATTAAATATAAATATGCATCTAGGTGTACATAAGATCTCTATTTCAAATTCTATATATATATATATATACAGTACAATATGGAATAAAACTGTACATAATTAACATAAGTTAATTATCTGCTTAGGCGGTAAATGAACTTATCATTGCAGTTTAGGCCTAAAAGAGAGAATGGATTAAATCTGAACTTTATATTCTTGAGAATCATCTAAAGCGATAGTATTCTAATTAACTAACAACATTTATAAAGTAATTATTTGGTGGGGAGTCTGATACCCAATCCTCCTGGGATTCGTGTAAGTTTATTGTGCATTCATTTAATCATAATTAGAAATATTTCTTCGTCTACCAGTGCCTTCGCCTTTGGATCCATGTAAAGTCATTATCTTTCAACCCGGTCTACAAACCATTCATTCATTTCATTTACCTTGGAGTTAAGACATCTAATGAATGTTCTGTTAGCTAATTAGACTCAGCCATTCGATTTCAACAGATAGGGCGAGAGAATGATTATACGAACAGTGCTGGGAATAAATACCAGCATTGTGATTTCGAAGAATAAGTTCATGATTAATAGAGAGCTGTTTAGAGATTTTTCTTCACATTATAAAAGATAAAACCCTCTTAGATAATGTAGTCGAACAATGGAGAGTAGCTGGACCACAATATTAGAATTAAATTACGAAGATACATCAATATTGGCAAGGAAATCCCGAAAAAAGAATGGACTAAATTGTCTTAAAGTACGTTTAAATCCATTATGGTCTTCTTTGATCCTCGATGCTTTGATCCCAGATTTTTTCTCCTTCATATTCTTAGATAAAGAAAACAAGTTAACAACAGTTTTTTTTTAATCCCTTGGAAAAATCGCTTTTAATATGAAAATTGATATAAAAAATTACCTCATGAATATGATGTATAAGTTTACCTTTGAATGTCAATAAGTTTGTGTGTGAATCTTGATAACTTACTAGGTAAACACGTCTAGGATCAATCAGATAAGAGACAGAGAGAGAGAGAGAGAGAGATGGAAACGCTTTTGGTATATGATCATAATAAGATGCGGTCATCATCGAAATTAAAATCTGTGTTTACTACCATCTCCTATTAAATCCCTTATTCATATGCTAATAAGGTTAGCTTCCTTTGGAATATATTGCATTTATATCAGGTAATGAAATATTTTTCGAATCTCCATTATGCGAGGACATTAATATCGTATTTCACTAACTTTGGATGACGTCAAGAAGCCTTTATGATAACAAATTATTCGATTTTCTCGATGATGCGTTTCCATGTTTATCTTACTTGATGAATTCTAGAATAACACACAGGCCAAGATGGTTTTCTTTAATAGTAAAAGATGGCGATTGATCTATTTGCACGTTTGAAATTCTATGCAGTTTGTACTATACAGTGTATTATTATATTGAGGTTAGAAATGGCTTCAATGATTTCTTCAAATTTTGCAGATTGGACACTAATAATGGAGATGAATCAAAGATGGTTCGGGTTTAGGATGAGTATAAAACAGTGCAGGCTGTGATAAGGTTTAGGCGAGTCCAGATCTAGGAGACATTTTCTAGCCATGATGGAATTTTTAGTCACTAGTGGCAAATGGGCGTCAGAAAGTGTCCAGCTTCTTGATGATCACCATATTTGATTCAAACGAAATCCTTTAAAGGTACATTGAGAATTTTAAAGTGCAAAAAAAATGAAATACAAGGTTCATTTGTTTATTTTTAAGAAACTCTTGGGTTGAAATCTAGTAGAAGCCAAAGTTCTTTCCTAATTGGTAAAGTATAGTCGCTGGTGGCGTCTAGTGACAAAAACATGAATCCTTCACAAACTTCGGGTTTTTTGGTGATAAATGGTCATTCTTCGGTTATTAGCAACCTATTTGCTTTTCTTTGAAAATTTCTTTGATCGAAGTTTAGAAGTGTATCTTATTCTTCTCAGATAACACAATGAGTTACTTTAGATAAATTCACTTTCTCCTTTTGTTTTTTTTTCTTCTCCTCCTCTTAACTCTTTCTTTGGCTTTTTATCTATTTATTCAGTTTGTTTTTCTGGAAACGCTGTAGAAGTTTCATTCTCTCAACTGACCGTGTGCGGTCATGGGCTATTATTAGCAGAACAATAGGTAGTAGGCCTTCTGTATAGTTCAATAGAGACCTCTTTCGCGTAGAAGTTTTCAGTCTCCATAGCTCTTTTCCAATTTTCAGCTGTCGTTGAAGGGAACAACTTCAAACTTTTATCCGGTCCTTAGTCCAAGCCCATCTTTAGCGAACGTTTCAAAGCTTTATCTGGCTGTCCGGTGATCCCTTTATTTTTGCAAAAACGCATTTGGCCCTTGTCATCCATTTCCCTTTAAATTAGGGTGGCCGATACTAACACCGGAGTGCACTTTGGAAACAGGTTGTTTTTTATTCGAAGGCACGTTTTCTCGTTTCTGGTAGTGAATATAAAGTAGAGACGTTAAACTGGAAAGAACTACGCGCCCAATTTTCTCTAAAAGAATGTTAGAGAACCCTTCTCTTTGCTTTTCTTGATTACATTAAACCAGTGGAGAGGAAGCGATTTGAAAAGATATCAATATTAAGCAACGGTTGATGGATTGGGAGGGGGGGATTCATGTAGGGTATATCAATTAAACAAAACCACTAACTGTTTCTTAAATTCCTTCTTCTGCTTTTTTTTATCTCCAAAATCGATCGAATTTCTTATGTGAATGAAGCAATGTCTTCACCACCAGCTGGTCAATGACTATTAATAACGTTGGTGTGGTACAGACCGTGGCTAGACCAATTTTCTAGTTTTAAATCTTTTTCCTTCTTTATGTAGCTTTGCTTTTTTCTTCCTGTTCGTTCAATAGTTTTATCTGTTCCTTATTCGATTGTTTTCTGATGTTTGAAATGTTCTTTTTCCCATTTTATTTCTTTTTTTATTTAAATTTTTAACACGCTTCCGGTTTAGAATCGCTGTCTTCCTACACGGGATGGAAAAGACTGAGTTCGAATCCCGTCTATGATGCCAAGAATTTCTACGGGCCTTTTTCACAATATGGCTGAGTTAGTCGGTTTCAGGAGAAGGTAGCATGCTTTTCCCCCCTCGAAAACTCGGGGTTTTCATACAGCAATCAGCAAATCAACCAAAGAGCGCACAATTTACAGACGTTGTGTGGTCTATATCGCTGATGCGCCTAAAATCCTACAATAACTCTTTTTGTATGGCAAACCCAAGTCTTTCTCATCCTAAGCATCTTCAATTCCTCTCCCTTAGTTTATAACTGCTGATGGTTCTCTGTTTATGTTTCCCAAATGCAGTACTTTTCATTTGGTGTCATTGAACTTCAACTGCCATTATCAAACCACGTTTGCAATCTACTTAAACCCTTTTGGAGCAACATAGTCTACTTTCAATCGTTTAACTACCCTCCCAACCTTTAAGTCGTCATCGAACTTCGACAACTTTCCCTGTATTTCCCTATTAATACCATCTAAGAAGTTAAGAACAAACAAGGGTCCGAGCGCTGATCCCAGTGGATCCATACACTTGTCACTCTAGTTCACTCTGATGAATATTTGAGCATTTATGACTATCTTCTATTTCTTGTACTTCAACCAACTTGTAAGCCGCTAATGGATCTTCTCTATTATGGATCCTGACCTGCTGTAATTTATAAATAATTCTCATGATGCCAAAGTCATTTCGCGCTGCCAACTTCTTTATAGTTGGTCACAGCAATTTACTACATTAGGATAATATTCTTGTAGAGATCGTCCATTATAACGTCTTTAACCATATATTCTATAATTTTACCAACCACAGAAGTCCAACTCATTGGTGAATAGTAGCCTTCTACTTATGGGCTGAAGAGACATTGGTTTCAGTCCAGGGGAACAATCTCTGAATCTAATGATGATCCCGTTACCATTAATAAAGGTTGGATGCATTGACCTGCCGCTTTCTTCGATATAACTGGATGTACATTGGCCATTGCCCTCCCCCCCTGGGCTTTGTACTCCTTCAACCTCAACAGCTTTTGATTCATTTCATTCATTGATTTTATTTGATCCATTTGATTGATTGACTTGATTTATTTGATTATTGATTTCGTTGATGTGATTTCAGTTATTGATTGCGTTCATTGATTTAATTTATTTGGTCCATTGATTTAATTGATTAATTTGATTTGATTTGATTTCCCTGACTGAGTTCATTGATTTGATTCATTGAATGGTTTCATTGAGTGATTTCTGGTTTGATTGATCTCATTGATTATGTTAATTTCTTTCTTTCTGTCTTTTTCGTTTTATTTTTTCCAAAGTTTCCTTTCATCCTTTTACTATTCTCTTCCATATTCCCTCATTTCGTTGCACGCACGTTCTCTCTGTAAATCACATGTCATATCTGCATCCATCCATTAAGCACAAATACCGTTCAAATACATTTAGTCGCGCGCACACACGCAGACATATTAACTCCCTTCAAATTCGCATTTACCACTTATTTACAGTTGAGAAGTCTGAGCTGTATCGCTTGCAGCGACAACACCCTTCTCTGCGTCTGTGTTTCGTAAAAGGGTCACGTCTTCAGTAATGATGGCATTACCGAATTCGAAGTGAGTGAAAAGTCTCAGTGGACAGCGTAATGTAGTGAAATCTGAGCGACACGCAGTACACATGTCTATTTAGAAAAAGGCCATTTTTGCCTTCAACAGCAAAAGACGACTCCCAATTTGGATAAAATCCAACAGTCAACTGGCAAACATCCAGTCGATGATCATTTTCCAGTTCTGCCGACTTAAAAGAACTCATTTCCAACAACACTCGCACACAAAATGCATTTTCATCATTCCACAGCCCGTAGAAAAGACCCGAGTTCGAATTCCTTGAAAGAACGCGGCAATTTTTACGATCTTCTCTCTCACCGTGGCTGAGTTAGTCAGCCTTCGACTACAGTTGCACGATTTTAGCACGATTCCTTGCGGCCTCAGCTGCTTTTCACTAAATCTCCACCGCTGATCAGGTAGAGAGTATTTTAGGTCCTACTGCATTCTTTAATGCTGACATGCACTGAGTGGCCACTTTATTAGCACGTCTAAGCTTTCTATGAAGTGGTGAGCTCTGCAGTAAGAGTACCTTGGAATCAGACAACGCAAAGCAGGTGGAACTGGTTCGGTTCATTTGTGCACTTTAGCGCCAATATGGGCTAGACGAAGGATTTTCTTTCTTTCTTTGATTGATTGATTTCATTGATTTTATTTGGTTAATTTGGTTTGATTGGGTTGATTTCATTAAATTTATTTGAATCGATTGAGTTGATTGACTTCATTATTTTTTTTTTGAATGATTTGATTCCATTGAGTTAATTTCATTGATTTCATTGGATTGAATTAATTTTCAGTTAATTTTGTTGATTCGATTTGATTGATTGAGTTGATTTCGTTGATTTTATTTTAATTATTTGATTTGATTTCATTGATTTGATTGATTGATCGAGTTTATTTCATTGATTTAATGGAGTTGATTTCGTTTGATCGAGTTGATTTCATTTATTTAATTTAGTTGTTTTCATTGATTTAATTGAGTTCATTTCATTGATTCGATTTGATTGATTGAGTTGATTGATTTTGTTGATTCCAATCAATCCATGAAACCAAATCAATCATTGATTTGGTTTCATTGATTCGATTGTATGGAGTTAATTTAATTGATTTGATTTGATTTCATTGATTTAATGGAGTTGATTTCTTTGATTTAATTTAGTTGTTTTCATTGATTTAATTGAGTTCATTTCATTGATTTGATTGATTGAGTTGATTTACTTCATTGCTTTTATTTGAATGATTTGATTTGATTGAGTTGATTTCATTGATTTTATTTTAATTATTTGATTTGATTTGATTGATTTTATTTTAATTATTTGATTTGATTTCATTGATTTGATTGAAATTTGATTTGATTTCATTGATTTGATTGATCGAGTTTATTTCATTGATTTAATGGAGTTGATTTCGTTTGATCGAGTTGATTTCATTGATTTAATTTAGTTGTTTTCATTGATTTAATTGAGTTCATTTCATTGATTCGATTTGATTGACTTCATTGATTTTATTTGAATGATTTGATTTGGTTTCATTGATTTTATTTGAATGATTTGATTTGGTTTCATTGATTCGATTGGATGGAGTTAATTTAGTTGATTCGATTTGATTGATTGATTTGATTTCATTAATTTAATGGAGTTGAGTTCTTTGATTTAATTTAGTTGTTTTCATTGATTTAATTGGGTTCATTTCATTGATTTATTTGATTTATTCAGTTAATTGACTGCATTGATTTTATTTGAATGATTCGATTTGATAAGATTGAGTTGATTTCACTGATTTATTTGAGTTGACTGAGTTCATTTATTTCATTGAGTTGGTTGAGTTCATTGATTTTATTTCAATGAGTTGATTTGATTGATTGATCGAGTTTATTTCATTGATTTAATGGAGTTGATTTCGTTGATTTCATTGAGTTCATTTCATTGATTTATTTGAGTTGACTGAGTTCATTGATTTCATTGATGTTGTTTTCATTGATTTGATTTGATTTGACTGAACGTAACATGGTAGTCAGCTCTAGCATGAGCATCTCAGAAACTGCAACTGTGGAAGTGTTTTCAAGTATGAATTTGCTTCTGATGGATTGCCTTATAATTGAATAACATCTAGCCAATATCCAATTTTCATGGCCTTAATGGAGAGATGCGCGACTGTGGCAACACCTAGCGGAATTCACGCGAACGTTCCTAAAAAAAAACCTTTCGAAATGGACTGTAAAAAATAAAAGAAAAATTATTTTCCTCTATTGTAGAGTTATATCGAAGTAACAAATTCGCCACATCTCTAATTATGTTTACTTTCTAACGAAATGAACAGCTCTAACGACCCCTCTTACGACCCCTAATTTCTTCCACCTCCTCTTTAGTAATTACTTGTTCGTATTTTCGACTCGGGGAAACGTTAACACCCCCCTTTGGACGCTTTCTGAAGATAAAAACGATTTTAAACCATCCAAGTATAGAATTATAGCAACGATCTAAAAATAGAAAGAAAAAAAACAAATATTTACAGTCAGTTAACTTGTAAAATATGGCGCAGAAGATTGGTTATGGACCAATCTTTGGAACCGCTCATTTTTTATGAAATTATAAACTTAATTTGCAGTTAACGATACTAAATAACCAATACTCTACTGCAATCAATAACTATTTCGGGATGAAAATTCATTACTTTTAAACATTTCAATCGCCAACTTCCCCTAAAAAAACAACTTATTTTTCTCCTTGGTGATACCCAAACAAAAAAATCTCCTAACTACTTCTAGAATACATTTTAATGTCTTTTAAATATTTCCCCCTTCGGTCCTATTTGAGTTTTCCCCTCAGACAAATTCATTTAGTGTCGATAACCCGGAACGAGCTTGGTTCGAAAGTAATCTCAAATTGGAGTTAGACCTAGAAATAAACAGAATATGAAATTCAAATGGGATTTTAAAAACAGCCTTTCATTGGAAAGAGATTTGGGTATATTTTCTTCGTATTCTTTCTCTCCATAAATATGTTAGTTGTACGATTTCTAGATAACTCCACCATGCGGAACGCGCTGGCAATAAAATAGATATGTAAATCATCGTGGTTATAATTTGGGCAACCACAGACATAAACTACCAGGGCAGTTAGCGTCATCCGAACAAAAATGAATACAGTTTAATGGTTATCTCATACATTATTCAGAACCAATTTCCTTCCTTCTATGTAATAAACTTCCTTTCATTTTCATAATTGTTTCCCTCAAATAACGCGGGGTGTTTAAACATAAGCTATCTGGACTATATTTAGAAAAGGGCTGGTTTCCATTATGCCCAATATGGTTTTCATTTTAAGGGTGGTTAACAGTTTGGCTCCTTAGCAAGATTGCAATTTTCTTTGCTGTGTGGCATAAATCATTTTTAACTGGCCCTTTTTTTTTGGAGGACATTAAGAGTAGAAGGATAATAAAGAATATTTTAGCGGGTTCCTTACCATTGTACAGAAGATTAGACCGTCTTCAATGTTGGTATTAGAAGAGAAAGTTGGTGTATAGATGCGTTTTGTTATTTGTAATTGAGATCTGTGTTTGTTGGATAACCTTTGATTTCACTAGACACCTCTTTATTATGTTGGATTCGCCCATAGAAGTAATCAGTTGAAATTAAATTAAATCTACAGCGTCTTTCTATTTTATCAAAAAAAATTTAAACTCTTAATAGATGACCTCCAGTTCGTCAAACACATAGAAATTACATGGCCAAATACCGATTATGGAGAATGGTTAACCACGTTTTCTACAAGACCCTTCAAAGATCCAGGTACTGGATATTTACTAACTGATGCTCGAAAGCTAGCGAACGAATATCAAAAACTTCAATTCATTTTTAAATACAAATTTGGTATTGCTCTGTAGCAAAACAACTGACAATTTATAAGGTCCCATTTGTTGTTTTTGAACAGCGTGTGGTTGATCAAACATCCTTGAAAGATGTTTGAGTAGTAAACCGATGAAAATGATCGTAGAAGTAGTAGTAGTAATAGTAGTGGCATGTGATGCAAGAAAGCAAATGTATGACCTTATGCAGCATCAGCCAAAAAAAAAAAAAAAAAAATCACACCATTCCCTTCAAATGCCTGTCCAGTTCCTCCTTAAATTTATTCAACCTATCAACTTCCACAACGACAGATGGAAGTTTGTTCCAGCAATTACCCACCCGCTGGCTAAAGGCAAATTTCCGCACATCTATTCTACATCTGTCTTTTCTTAATTTGAATTTATGCCCCCTTAGGTTCGTAATCTGAACAAGTGGAAGGATCCCATCAGAATTCAGCGTGCTCAACTCATTCAAGGCCTTATACACCTCAATCAGATCACCTTGGAGGTGCCTAGTCTCCAGCCACTGCAATTTGCAGAACGTAAGCCTCTCTTGGTAAGAGGATCCCTTCATTCCCCTCACCAATCTTGTGCCCTTCTCTGTACACGCTCAAGCAACTCCACATCCTTCCTAAAATGAGGCCTCCAGACCTGTACACAGTACTCAAGGCGTGGCCTGACCATTGCCTTATACAGAGGGATAATCACCTCCTTTTCCCTACTAGCAAAATTCCTATATATCATTGACAAAACCCCATGACCTGCCCTGGCAGCCTGTCTGCATTGCTCAGAAAACTTCATATCTGCCTGCACAACTACTCCCAGATGTTTTTCATTTTCTACCACCTTAAGTGTAGTACCACACAGTTGGTACGTTTCTCTGGGGTTATTTCTACCCATATGCAGTACTTTGCATTTGTCAATGTTAAACTTCAGTTGCCACTTAGCCCATCTGCCCAAATTATCTAGATCCTGTTGCAGTAGCACACTGCCATTACTGTCATTAACAACCCTGCCAATCTTTGTATCATCTGCAAACTCCGACACAAAGCTTGATATACCTTCATCAATATCATTGATAAATACACAAAACAACAGTGGACCCAACACCGAACCCTGTGGGACTCCACTAATAACATTAGTCCAAGAAGAGCAGCACCCATTGATTACCACCCTCTGTCTTCTCGCACTTAACCATCCTTTTATCCATTGTAGCAACTTACCCTTAATACCATTCTGCTCCAATTTGTACAATAGTTTTGTATGCGCAACAGTGTCAAAAGCTTTCCTGAAATCCAAATATATATCAAAATTATTTTTTGCATCCAGTTCCTTGGTGTAACCACATCATAATAACCAATCAAATTTGTCAGACAAAACTTTCCCTTAACAAACCCATGCTGTATCTGAATTATTGCTGGTCTTGTCTAGATGATCCTGCAATGCATCTTTAACCAGTGACACCATTATTTTAGCCGGAACAGAAGTTAAACTAATTGGTCTGTAATTACTCGTGTCACCCTTCGATCCACCTTTGTGAATTGGGGATACATTTGCACATCTTCAGTCCGTGGGAACCTCCCCTGAGTCCAAGGATGCTCTCATAATTATGGCTAAGGGTTTGCTTAGTTGCTTTGCCGCCTCCTTTAATATAACTGGATAGATCCCATCCGCCCCAGGTGCTTTTCTTACGTTTAACTTCAACAATTTCTCCTCCACTTTTTTCTCAGTTAATACAAAATCATTAAGTATCCTGCTACAATTTGATAACCTTCTGCCATTTTCAAACCTTAATAATTCCTCACGTGTGAATGTAGATGCAAAATACTCATTCAGTTTGTTTGCTATCTGAGCAGGATCATCAACAGCCGAACCATCGATGTCAAGTGGACCAATCAATCAGATTGGTCAGATCTGAAAAACCAATCAATCTATAGCAGACTAGCTTATATCTGCCATAGGCTTCTGAGTCGCTTGATAATTTATATGCATCCCATGCATTTTTCTTCTCTGTCACGAGTCTCAATTAGTTCATTAGATAACCATTTAGGCCTAAACCTTGAACAATATTTCTTAATAGGTATGAAACTTTTAGTAGCTTCCACGATTAATTCCTTGAATGCTTCCCACTTAGAATTTACTGTTGGTAACATCGTCAGTTGATCCCACTGTACAGAATTTAAAAACTATCGTCCAGGTCTTTGAGAATTCTTGAAGTTCCTTCTGTATCTAATACCATAAAGGGATGAAATCCTCGATGCAACATTTATATAATCCTCTGGGAAATAAAGCAGTTTACATTTTATATGAACACAAAATTAAAAAAATATATAATTATTAAGATAATAAATTATTTTATAAATTGTTATTCAAATAAAAATTTATAGCAATTATTTAACATTCTCTCTGTGTATTATACAAGAATAATTAGAAAAAACTGTACTATTGTAAAAAAAGAAATTAAAATAAGAGTTAACTAATGAGTTGAAGATTTGATGCTTTGGTGGCTGAGTTGTTTACCAAAAAAGATGTCTCGGCTGAAACCACTTCGATTGCACATTTTTAATGAGCTACCTCATCAGAATGCATTGGTTTCAGCCGAAACGTCCTTTTTGATAATTAACTAATGAGATTTTTGGGTTTGTTTTTTTTTATTAGATAACAACTGGATATTAGGCTCCATCTTGAGTTGGTCTTCTAAATGAATATCTTAGCGTGTCCAATACGGTTAATATATATGTCTTGTTTTCCCCTCAAATAAACATTTAATTCATTTTGTTTTCCATAATATCACATATGCAATAATTTTGTCCAAAGTATTGCTCAATGTGGAGGATTTAGCCCAAAGGTTTTGTTGGTGTAATATCCAATGGAACAAAATTAACTTTTCTAAATTGGGCTTTTCTTTTTTTTAACAACGAAACGAATCCTTCTCGCTTTCCTCTCATAGAAGGTGCACCATCCGTGCATACACTCACCAGGTTACCAAGGTCTAGTCCTCTCTCAAGACACATTTCTTTAAAGTTCTGTTTTCTTCATTCAACTTCCTTTTAACTTTTTTGGACACTTTTTTAAATTTTGAACAGTTTTCATGACAAGAAAGCACCAGATTCTGATGATATTTCTCCACCTGTTCTCTAAACCTCTGCTCTTGAGCTGACTCCTATCCTATGTCGCCTTTTTTCACTTTCTCATTCCAAAGGTGTTTTTCCTTTTGCTTGGAAATTTACTCTTCTCCAAACAGTTGCTAAAAAGGGTGACAAATCCCTCCCATCAAAATATCTTCCCATTATACTTACTCTTTCTAAAATAATGGAGGAATCAGTTAACCGGCAACTCTTAAACTACCTTGAAACCTTCTATCCGACAAAGATTGCCAGTATGGGTTTTGTCAGTGTTGATCCACTGCTAATATGTTACCCATTTATGGACAAATTCAATGGAAAAGTTTGGTGAAACTCCAGAAGTTGCTTTTGGCATTTCGTGTTTGGCATAAAGGTCTTCTAAAGAAGCTTCCATCTTATGGTTTGCCAACTGTTTTTTGGTAATTGGGTATCCAGTTTTCTCTTTGACCACTCACTGGTGGTAGATGTCTCTTTGACTGGTGATGGTAGATGGCTCTTTGTCTTCTAACTTTTCCACTAATGCTGGTGTTTCCCAAGATTCAGTTCTCTCTCTCTCCCACTCTTTTCCTCTTGTATATTAATGACCTTCTTCCATTGGTAATAGATCCTATAGAACTAAGTACCACAGGTTCTAATACCTTTCGTTTTTGCGGTTTTCATAAAAAAAACTTTCGTTTTTCTCTTCTAATTTTTTCAATCATTGTCTTCATGTTCATACAACAGTTGAAAATACACAATGAATACACCATTGAACACAGAGTATTGTGTAATACATTCATATAACGTACACTATCCTAGAAAAAGTTGTGAGACAGTGGAATGTCTGGAGTATGCTTACTGTCTAATGGGTTGTCCAACTGAGTTGGATATATGGTCACTAACCAAAAAATTAGCAACCTTTTGCAGTTGGTGCTAACAGATAATTAAACATACGGTATGCAAACGTAAGTTGTCAAGTGGTATGATCACGAGTTCCTTCTTGGGTTTCTTATTCGTTCGGGTCATGGGGAAAACAGGTGATGTTTTCGATTTTCAAAAATCTGTTATTTTTGGAGCCCGTTTAGCAGCAACCATGAATATCTTTCTGTAGAATTGGACCATCTACGTCCTACAGTGCTTAATTTTTTCCTGATGGATTTCTTCAAGACGACAATGCAACTTGCTCAATGCAAATATTGCATCTCATCTGAATGGTTTGATGAACATTTCCAAAGATTTCCAACGTGTACCTTCGATGCTTATTCTCCATATCTAAATCCAATTGAGAATGTCTGCGATATGTTGGAAAGGGCAGTTCAGTTTCGCAGATCTGTAGCGACCACAATTCAGCAGCTGACAAATATCCTGAAGGAAAAGTGGTCAAATCTGAAGTCAGACTGCCCCAGACACCTAGTGGAATCCATACCTCGACGTATATGGGCTGTAATTCAGGAAAAAGGTAGCCGTACTAGATATTTAATAAAAGTTCTAATTTTTTGACCAGTGATGTTTCGTGGTATGGCTCTAGACAATGTGTCCTACATTGATTTTGTGGACAAATCTTCCATCCTTACATTGTGGCCATCATGTGGAAGCGACCTTAGCACCATTCAAAACGACAATGCGCCATATCACAATCAAAATTTCAGAATCAGTGACTTAAAGGGTATAATAGCAGAACACTGCAGTTGCCAGCACAAAGCATCGAACTCAACCCATCCAAACATCATTGGGATTAACTGAAACTAGAATTAAGAATGAAAACATCATGGCAGACCTATATCTCTATCAGGATAGCAAACCCAGATTGGTTTGGCCATTTCAGGGACACCAGATCAACAGATGTGGACATCTACCAGAGAACTCAACGATCATTGACTCTAAGGGGGAAGGACCCTATTGGAAAAGGCAATAACCTTCATTAGGGTTGGTAATATTAACTGAATCGAGGAAATATGGATGGAAAAGGGATCAAAAGTAGCAGAATTTGATTGAATAAATCGTGGCAGGCCCATATATCTACCAGGATAGCCAATCCAGATTGTCTTGGCCATTTCAGGGACACCAAATCAACAGAAGTGGACATCTACCAGAGAACTCAACGACATTGATTCTAATAGTGAAGAACCCTATTGAAAAAGGGATAGAACAATAGCCTTGATTAGGGTTGGTAACATTGAGCGAATCAGATACACCGTATACGGTACATTAGCAAAAGTATTGGCACACCACTGATACATGAAATATGCTTTTCGTAAAGTTGCACTGTTCTTATACTTTTGGGAGCGCAGTGTGTTCTGTGATTGTGTTTTAAACATCGGCTACGTGCGCCACTGATTCTTTTTTTTGCTGCAAAAACGTAATGCCGATGTCTGCGAAGACCATTTTACAACAAAATGTTCTCGTGGACATTTTGCTGACTATTACTCGCCGTTTCAAAAGGAACAAAAAACGATATTATAGCGGCCAGAATGCATTATTCAAGAGCAATTCTTGAAGAGAACAAAAAAAAAGGTTCCCGGGTACAAATGCTTACTAAGAACGCTTGGCTGTCCTAACAGTCCTTTTCTATAATACAGCCAGATGCATATGATAGCCCAGCAGACGTTGCTGACATTTCATCCGCAAACTATTGATTTATTTTGCTTACAGGACTTTACAAACATTCTCCATTCAGTGTCACAGATCTTTCTTACCATTTTGCTTTCGCTTTGGGGGTGGCAAAACCCATTTTTTATTTTTTCCAGACACCCAGTTCAAAACACGAATACTGCGAAGTGTGATTTACATATCGGAGCGTTTGGATAATTTCAATTGCGCTTCACCTCCACTGTGGCAGCATTTCCTGACAGATGCACCCCTTCCCAGGCCCGATTAAAGTCGAGGGAGAAATAAGTTTTTTAGCGCAACCCCCCGACGAACAGCCACCGACATTCTGACGTCATTGAAATGGAAAAATGTTTTCATCCCGGATGACTTCGTGTCGATAATATAGCTGTCTGAGAAAGGTCGATCTTCGGAATGGTGTTTTCGACAGAAATCTTCAATTTGTTGGCGGAAAAATGACATTTCAGAGGTCAAGAGCAGCGGTGGGGAGGAGGTGGGGGGGAGGGTCATTGGGGCTGCGTACTCGCACAACGTTTCGATTTATTTCACCAAGCTTTCTTCAGTGCTCATGAATATTACGTTGGTCATTTGTTTGAGTAGTTTTCGCTCATTCTTTTAAGAAATAAAGTGGAAATGTAGGAGAAAGAGAGAGAAAGAGAGAGAGAGAGAGAGAGAGACAAAAAGAGATAAAAAAGATAGAATGAGAGCACGCGAGAAAAATAAAAGGAAAGAAAGTGTGTGTGAGAGAGAGAGAGATAATGAATAGAAAGATAGAGATATATGGTTGGAACGTGAGAGAGAAAGAAGGAAAGAAACAGATACTGAGAGAGAGAATAGGAGAAAGACAGAAAGAATGAGATAATAAGAGAGATAGATGAAAAGAGAGAATGATAGGAAGAAATAAAGGAAAGATACAATGAAAGAGAAAGACAGAAGGACAAGATGCGAGAGAGAATGATAGAAAGGTGAGTAAATTAGGACAAGACGAGAAAGAAAGAGAGGAAGAGAGAAAAAACAGATGAGAGAGAAAGATAAAAAGAAAGAGAAAGACAGAAAGACAAATAGAAAGAATGAGATAATACAGATAAAAAGAGAGAAAGATAGAAAGAAATACAATAAAGACAGAAAGATACAATGAAAGAGAAAGATAGAAAGACAAGATGAGAGAGAAAGATAGAAGGGTGAGAAAGTTAGGACAAGACGAGAAAGAAAGAGAGGAAAAATGAAAGGGGAGAGGGAGAAAAATATAATGACTAGACGAAAGAGAAAGGAAGAGACTAAGAGGGAGATGGCAGTGAGATATTGATAGAAAGAAAGAAAGAATGAAAAACAGAAATAGAAATAGAAACGAGAGAGAAAAACAAAGACA
This sequence comes from Mastigoproctus giganteus, assembly GCF_048544385.1. Lineage (NCBI taxonomy): Eukaryota > Metazoa > Arthropoda > Arachnida > Uropygi > Thelyphonidae > Mastigoproctus > Mastigoproctus giganteus. The sequence goes on from NC_143588.1 coordinate 101,242,234, forward strand.
GATAAAAAGAGAGCGAATGAATGAAAGAAAGAGGAAAAGACAAATAGAAAAGGAGAGAGACGGAAAGAAAGAAATAAAAACAGAATGAATGAGAGAAAGAAAAATAGAAAATGAGAGAGAGAGAGAGAGAGAGAGAGAGAGAGAGAGAGAGAGAGACAGAGATATTGAGAGAGAGAATAGGAGAAAGAGAGAAATAAAGAAGAGATAGAAAGAATGAGATAATAAGAGAGATGCAGATAAAAAGAGAGAATGATAGAAAGAAATAAAAGATAGACAGAAAGATACAATGAAAGAGAAAGAAAGAAGGACAAGATGAGAGAGAAAGATAAGAAAGAAAGAGAAATACAGAAAGACAGATAGAAAGAATGAGATAATACAGATAAAAAAAGAGAAAGATAGAACGAAATACAAGAAAGACAGAAAGATACAATGAAAGAGAAGGATAGAAGGACACGATGAGAGAGAATGATAGAAAGGTGAGTAAATTAGGACAAGACGAGAAAGAAAGGAAAAATGAAAGGGGAGAGGGAGAAAAATATAATGACAAGACGAAAGAGAAAGGAAAATACTAAGAGGGAGATGATAGTGAGATATTGATAGAAAGAAAGAATGAAACACAGAAAGACAAAAAGAAAAATAGAAGTGAGAGAGACAGAAAGAAAAACAGAAATGAGAGAGAGAGACAGAAATAGGAATAGAAACGAGAGAGAAAAACAAAGAGCACGAGAGAAAGAGAAAAAGACAGTTAAATAAATGAGAGAGAGAGATAGAAAAGAAGGGATAATGAGAGATAATAAACAGAAATGAGAGAGAAACACAGAGACAGATAAAAAGAGAGCGAATGAAATAAAGAGGAAAAGACAGATAGAAAATTACAGAGACGGAAAGAAAGAGATAAAAACAGAATGAATGAGAGAAAGAAAAATAGAAAATAGAAAGAGAGAGAAAGACAGACATAAAAACAGAATGAACGAGAAATGAGAGAGAAAGAAAGAAAGAAAGAAAGAAAGAGATAAAAACAGAATGAACGAGAGAAAGAAAAATAGAAACTGAGAGAGAAAGCAAGAAAGAAATAATGGGAGAGAGAAAGAGAGATAGGAGAAAATGACAAGAGAGGGATAGAGAATGAGAGAATGAGAAAATGATAAACGAGAAATATAGAAAAGGAGAGAGAGATAGAAAATAAAGGAGAAAGAGAGAGATAATGAGCGAGAGAGAGAGGGAGCAACAACACACGCAAGCAAGGTTATTGTTTATTCTTGGCCAAAACTTTAGATTTATTATCGCGCGTGTTATCTATACAAGGTGGGTGCCTGCAAAAGCCCCATTTTTATTTGGTGCACGAGCACACAAGACCCTCTCTTAATGATGCGCGGCTTTCAATATCGGAAATCGAACGAATACCTGCAGACGAGCGCGGGTCTGTCGTGCAAGTAGTGGCGAATTCCGGCCACGCCGAGCCTGCCTTTGAAATATTAAAAACATTTAAACATTTCTCTCATCTCGCAAATTAAAATTAAACTTTATTTGCGTCTCTCTCTCTCTCTCTCTCTCTCTCTCTCTCTCTCTCTCTCTCTCTCTCTCTCTCATATTCGTTCGTCTGCCGAAGCGCGCCTTCCTTCATTAATCTCAAATTGCTGTTCCGATTCGAAGACGGGACGCAACAAATTACGGCCGAATATCGTCTCAAAATATGAATTAACGCGCCAAGCGCCGAATTAATACAAACCTTTCCTACTTATCACCTAGGTAACGGGAAAAAATTAATTAAGAAAGTTGCCGTTTACAACAAAGAAGTGTACAACAATTAAACGGCTCGAGCACGAACAAATGTACACGACTGAACAGCGCGTGCAACAAAGAAATGTACAAAGGGTACTAGGAAAGTTTTGCAATACAGCTTTGTTTATTTAATTTTTTCAAAGTAATTTCCTCTACATTCAATACACCTCTCCATCCTCCGAAACCAATCTTTAAACCAGTTCTGCCAAGTTTCACTAGGGAGTAAAGCACACTCGTTGTCCCAAGCCCGTAGAAGGTCCTCATCACTGGAAAACCGCCTCCCTTTTAGCTTCATTTTCACATGCGGGAACAGTGCAAAGTCGCAGGGAGCAAGGTCTGGACTGTAGGGAGGGTGCTCGAGAAGTTTCAGTCCTGTCGTGGTCAAATATTCGGTGCAGGCTTTGGCGCGGTGAGCTGGAGCATTTTCGTGATGGAGGTACCAGGTGTCCATTCTTGACTTTGGCCGCAGGTTCTTCATAGATCCAATGACTTTAGGCAGGCATTGTTCAGTTTACCACTTAGCTGTGACTGTCTTCTGCGTGTCCAAAACGACACGTTCCACAATTCCACTCGATTTGAAAAATACAGCTATCATTTTCTTCTTTACAGATCGGGATTTTCTGACAATTACGGGTGTGTCGTCATCATCAAAGACCCAAACTTTGTTTTGAGCCTTGGTCGGCAGATCGTAATAGTACAGCCAAGTCTCGTCACCTGTCACGATGTTGTTCACATACCGAGATTGTCCCTTATCAAACTTTTTTAACATCTCCCGGCACCAAGTCACACGTCGTGTCATCTGCTCTTCAGTCAGTTGATGCGGCACCCAGAGAGAACAAAGTTTCTTCACGTGCAAATGATCTTGCAGAATCGAACGAATTGCTGGTGCATTTAGGCCCAAAGTATCCTCTATCTGTTGGTAGGTCACTCGCCTGTTTTCGTCAAGCATTTTCCTCACAGCAGTAACGTTTTCCTCCGTAACTGACGTTCGTGGCCTTCCCGGCCTCTCAGAATCCTCCAGAGTGAAATTTCCCCTTTGGAATTCTCTATACCACCTGAATATCGTTGTACGATGTGGACAATCATCATCTAGTGCAAGAGTCATTTCTTCTAAGCACTGGTCTATGGTTAAACCACGCACGAAATTATACCGCAAAACTGTCCTTATCTCATTTCGTGACCACGATGCCATTGCAAGCACTTTACACTCTCACTACTAATGAATAACTGAGCCCATCGACTTGGCGCGCCGGCTACTATGCACGTATGAACATGTCTCAACATGCAGCAACAAGCAGCTTCCTGTGATTCATTGTTGCGTCATATTGCAAAACTTTCCTAGTACCCTTTGTACAATTAAGCGGCGTGAGTATCAAAGAAATGTGCAACAATTGATCAGTGCGAGCAACAAAGAAATGTACAATTAAGCAGCGCGCGAGCAACAGAGAAATGTACAACAATTAAAGAGCGTGCTCAACAGAGAAATGTACAATTAAGTAGCGCGCGAGCAACAGAGAAATGTACAACAATTAAAGAGTGTGCTCAACAGAGAAATGTACAACAATTAAAGAGTGTGCTCAACAGAGAAATGTACAACAATTAAAGAGCGTGCTCAACAGAGAAATGTATAATTAAGCAGCGCGCGAGCAACACAGAAATGTACAACAATTAAAGAGCGTGCTCAACAAAGAAATGTACAATTAAGCAGCGCGCGAGCAACACAGAAATGTACAACAATTAAAGAGCGTGCTCAACAGAGAAATGTACAACAATTAAAGAGCGTGCTCAACAGAGAAATGTACAACAATTAAAGAGCGTGCTCAACAGAGAAATGTATAATTAAGCAGCGCGCGAGCAACACAGAAATGTACAACAATTAAAGAGCGTGCTCAACAAAGAAATGTACAATTAAGCAGCGCGCGAGCAACAGAGAAATGTACAACAATTAAAGAGCGTGCTCAACAGAGAAATGTACAACAATTAAAGAGCGTGCTCAACAGAGAAATGTACAATTAAGCAGCGCGCGAGCAACACAGAAATGTACAACAATTAAAGAGCGTGCTCAACAGAGAAAGGTACAATTAAGCAGCGCGCGAGCAACATAGAAATGTACAACAATTAAAGAGCGTGCTCAACAGAGAAATGTACAATTAAGCAGCGCGCGAGCAACAGAAAAATGTACAACAATTAAAGAGCGTGCTCAACAGAGAAATGTACAACAATTAAAGAGCGTGCTCAACAGAGAAATGTACAATTAAGCAGCGCGCGAGCAACACAGAAATGTACAACAATTAAAGAGCGTGCTCAACAGAGAAAGGTACAATTAAGCAGCGCGCGAGCAACATAGAAATGTACAACAATTAAAGAGCGTGCTCAACAGAGAAATGTACAATTAAGCAGCGCGCGAGCAACAGAGAAATGTACAACAATTAAAGAGCGTGCTCAACAGAGAAATGTACAACAATTAAAGAGTGTGCTCAACAGAGAAATGTACAACAATTAAAGAGCGTGCTCAACAGAGAAATGTACAAAGAAAAGGCAATTTTTCAAAAGACAAATGCCAATACGATAAACAGAGCAGCAGAAAGTGATGAAAAAGCGCATTCTTTTTGTTAGAAAATTAATTGCAGATAAATGCTTTTATCTTCAACTGAACAGTTTAATCCCCGTTTGTTTTTCGATTCGAAAATATTAAAGTCTTAATGGATAGTTTTATCTTTAAATACCTTTTAAGCTTTTCATTTTTCTCTTCGTGAACAGTAGCATTACCTACTGAAGTTTTCTTTTTTTTTTTTGCCGAGTTCTCCTCTAAAATGACCTGTTGCATTCCGGTTTAGAGATTTTCTTAGGGGACATAAAACGCCGAAATAATTCGCGAACGCAACTTAGAGCCGCCATCCATGATTTATAGAAGACATTTAGAAAATGTCTTTCCTTTTTCTTAAGAAGTCTCAAGAAGCCACTTAACAGAGAGTCTATAAGTGCGAGCGAAGTGGTCTTTCAATGTCTCAACAAATATAATGTGCTAAGGAAAGCTACTTTGTCGTGTTGCTTGAAGTTTTCTTTGGAGAATAACAACAGTACTTGAGATTAACGTTAATGGGTCCTTGTCAGCGAATGACGTTTCTGATAAAACAGTTCTAATTACTTAAAACGCTGACGAATACTCGAAACATTCTTAAATTATTGTAAGCTTGTCTTGGGGTGGTCGGTGTGGTTATCGCACTCTTAAATCCCCGCAAATAAAAATGAATTGCAGTCTCCGGATCTCCGTAATGCAACTTCTCACGCGTTCTTCGGCTCACTTTCACCTTTGGCAACTCGCAATCAACAGGGGGGAGGGCGCCGGCTTAAGAGGGGGATGATTTTCCCTTTCTAATTACCACCGTGATATTCGCTCACTGCGTGTCATCAGGTGCAAATATTTCTGCTTGGAGAATTTTCTCTTTCTGCCTTCATTGTTGTTATCCCCGCATTTTTCTTTATTTATCGATTCGCTGTGCAAAGTCTAGCAGACATTTGTAGCCTTTGTGCACCAAGTGAGCGTTTTGTTTAGGAAGGGGGCGGGGGCCCTTTGCGCTAATGGACAACTAATTGGAATTTTAAACACGTCTGAAATGAGTTTAAGAATGACTTAAGTTGTTTACTGTCTGGATTGCTGAAATTTACAGTGGTGGCATAATAGAGAGAGAGAGAGAGAGAGAGAGAGAGAGAGAGAGAGACAGACAGAAACAGAAGACAGACAGAAACAGACAGACAGAAAGTGAGGAGGATAAGGAAAATTGGAGGAGCAATAGAGATAGACAGAAACAGAGAAAAAGAAAATGAAAAATAAAGAAAGAGAGAAAGAGAACGAAAGTAAGTGAGAAACAGAAGAAAAGAGAGAAATAGAAAAGAAAGAAAAGGAAATAGAGGAGAGAGAGACTAAATAAATAGAAGAACGGCAGAAAGAGCAAATGTGAGAGGTAGAGAGAGAAAAGAGAGAGAGAGAGAGAGAGAGAGAGAGAGAGAGAGAGAGAGAGAGAGAGAGACAGAGAAATAGAACAGATAGAGGCAAAAAAGAGAAAGAAGTAGAATAGAAAGATAAATCAATAGAAGAGAGAGAGAGAGCGGAAGTAAGACAGAAAGAGAACGAAAATAAGAAAGAGAGATAAAAAGAGCAAAAGTGAGAGATGGAGAAAGACGAACGGGGTAGGGGAAACAGAGATAGACAGAGAAAAACAGGAAGGGAGAAATAGAGAGAAAGAGAGAGAGAGAGAGAGAGATACACACACACACAGACAGAACAGAGAGCTGAAGTAAGATAGAGAAAAAGAAAGAGAAAGAAAATGAGAGAGAGATAGAAAGAACAAAAGTCAGACAGAGAGAAAGAGAGAAAACAGGAGGGAGAAATAGAGATAAAGAGGGAGAGAAAGAGAGAGAAACAGAAAAGAGCAGAAGACAGAGAGAGAACGAAAGTAACAGAGAGATGAAAAGAACAAAAGTTAGAGGTAGAGAGAAAGAGAGAGAACAGGATGGAGAAATGGAGATAAAGAGGAAGAGAAAGAGAGGGGGAATAGTGAGAGAGAGAAAGAGAGAGGGGAAATAGTGAGACAAAGAGAGAGAGAGAGAGAGAGAGAAACAGGAAGGGAGAGGGATAGAGAGAGAGGAATAAAAGAAAGAGAGAGAAACCGAACAGAAAGCAGAAGTAAGACAGGAAGAGAACGAAAGTTATAGAGAGAGAGAGAAAAGAGGAGGGAGAAATGGAGATAAAGAGGAAAGAAAGAGAGGGGAAATAGAGAGAGAAAGAAAGAGAGAAATAGAAAAGACAGAAAGAGAGAGGGAAGAATACAGAGAGTCAGAAAGACAGAACAGGAAGAGAGAAAGGTAGAGGAGGAAAAGTGAGCGAGATGGTGAGAAAATGAGAAAAATAGAAAATAATCGAGAATAAAGGAAGGCGAAAGAGAAACAGATAGAGAAAAAGAAAGAGGGCATAAGAGAGAGAAAAAAAAAGAAGATTGCGAGATAGATTAGTACAAAAATACCAGTAATAATAGGAAGCCTATTAAGTCTAACGTAAGACAGTCGAATGTGATTGGGTGTGAGATAAAACAAGAAAGATAGACAGAATGGCATAGAAATTGTGCCAGAGAGAGAGAGATGGTAAGAAAGAGGGAATTAAAAGAATGACGAGGTAAGAAGGAACAAAGGCAAGAGAGGAGACAGTATGCGATGAAAAGGTGAAGAGAGGCAGAAGGATTGAGAGAATTGGCATTTGTCTCCAAAAATGCACCAGAATCCTTTGCAACTGAAACATCCCATTTGTTGGCCACTCAGAAAGCCGAAGGCGTTACATGATAACTCGTATATTGCCGAAACAAACTTATGCACTGACATCCGCGCCCGGCCCTTTTAAGCGCGATTATTTGCATTCAAAGAGAGGCGCCAACCAGGAATGAATGTCCAACGCCATCCTGGAATAAAAACAAGTAGCGAAAATACGATATTGGAATGGAGGATTTACCACTGAGGATTGCGCTTCCTTCCCTAGCTGAACACGATAAAGAGCGGTATTTTCGCAGTAATGGTATGTTGTACTGCTCCCCAGAGGGCGTCTGTGTGCGCACCAGTTTGTACGAGTAAAAAAAGGAAACGGCTTCGAGTCGATGTGGGGAAATTTTTCCCCGATCGAGCACAAATCTTGTCTTTCCCGAGAAGCCTTTTCTCTGGAGGACGGTAAACGTCACGACTGATTACTTACAGGTGATTCTGGGGCAGTCACGTCCCACTGACGACCCCCTAAGTCTTTACCAATATAGGTTCGAACTGACAAACGCGACAGACAAATGGCAAAAAATAGATTACAGAATTTCATGGAGTGTAACTCCTATTTCCCCTTTTTCTCGGGGATGGAATCACCCCGAGGGGAAGTTAGCGATTTCTTTCACTCTCTCCTACATCTTCTGTAGCCAGAAATAGAAAGAAACTTCACCAAAACGTAGCCACATTGAACTGTCTTACGTTAGGCTTAACGAGGTTTCCTATTATTCTGGCTATTTTTGTACTAATCTATATTCTGAATCATTCATATGTTGCCCACCACTTCTCATTATATTAATACTATTCCTATTTTCTTTCTCTGCATTTCTAAAATAAAAAAAAAATAAATAAATTTCTCGTGAATGAATAGCTGGCTTTCACGTTCTGAGAGCTCAGTCACGCTTTTGGTTGCTAAGCAACACTCGGTTTGCAAACACCACAATATTCATTTGTTCAAATGTTTCGGGTAATATTTCTGGTTTTCATTAGCAGAAACGCATTACGTGCTGCCCCTAGTGGCCAAAAGTGACAACAAGAAAATTTACAACCGGAAGTGAGTTATTCTGTAGTCATTTTTTGATTTATTTTCTAAAGGTGTACAAAAGAAACGTAAAAATGTTAATATTTGTTATTATTATTTATTTTTGTTGATGTTTTGGGGAAAATATGAATTTTTAATGTAATAAAAGCTTTAAAACTTTAATAAAATTAATTCCATCACGTATTTTAGTATTTATAATTAATAATTCGTTTTATGGTTTAATAATTGAAAAAAACGAGAGATGAAAATCGTTGCAATGCATTATGGGAATGTGGAGGACATTAGACTATTTTTATTTCACAAACGTGAACTGTTAATGTTGAAAGAGAATAAATTCGATCATAAGTTATTTATTGCTTATAAATTTTTCAATACGTTGGATGTATTTGTTTTATAAAATAGCTTGAGGTTTTGTCATCAAAGAAAAGAAACAATTTTACCTGAAAATGTAATCATCTCTTAGAAAAGGGAAAGAGAGAAAGAGAACTATCCGTTGCATTTGCCTTCTCGGTTGTTTAACATTCATAATGCAATGAAGTTCTCAATCAAAATAAATCGTTTTTATTAATATTACATTGGTGATTGATAGCGATGGTTCTTTAGTTATATGGATTGTTTGGGAAATAATATATACAAATAAGCATCAGTTAAAAGCGAGATGGAAAGAGTAGAAAGGGGAAAAAAGAAATGAAAAACATGTCATCTGTTACTGGCAGCTCCATCCATTTCTTTGTCTGTCTTTCCTCGAGAGCCTGCGCTATTTCTGAACCGCTATACATAAGTCAGAAAGTGAAATATGTAATTTCCCCAGTGTTGATGCAACATATATTTATGCTTTTAGAAATCTATCTCGTAAAAAAAAAAGAAAGAAATAATATTTGTTCTCTCATGAAAGGGTCCTCAAGTCACAAAAGAGATCTGCAAAGGAGGCCGATAAGAAAATCCATTATAAGAAAACAGAAAGTAGAGAGAGGGAGAGTTCGACATCTTGTTTCCCCAAAGACAACCCCCCATACTACTTGCCCATTCAGCTCACACGTACCTCTTAAAATGTGTTAAAGGTTCCCCTTTAGAAATATATGTAAAAATATTAAAATCAAACCCGGTTACCATAGAAACATGACCAACCATGAAAAATGTCCACTTCTACATACCCTCCATCATCTCTTACATTTGTCTCGGAGATAAATGAATAATTTCTTTTTGCTTTTGCTTATCTAACCCTCCGAAATGGTATTGCTCAAAGAGAATTCCGGTTTCCCTTTAAGGCCGAAAAATAATTTAGGGTGGAAGATATCTCGGAAACAACTTAGGACCCAAGTTTTTCAGTTTAGATATTCCCGGTTATCTGAAGAAATGTATGCAAAGCCCGGTTCCCTTTTTTTTATTCTTTCTTTCCTTCTCCTCAAAGTGAAATCTTTCTTCTCAATAATTAGCCTTTCGCGTGTATTTTCCCTGGTTGCTTCGGTTTCAATTTCTGGAGCCGATGATAAATAACTTTGAGATTCCTCTTATGGCTTCTTTGGATACAAAGCTAGCTGATGTATGCGTTCACAGAAGGAGTATTTCTCTCTTATACTTCTCCCATTGTGATGGAAATTCGTTTTGTTCCGTTTCACATTTTCTATTCCAGTCTACTAAATGTACCCATTGTCATCGTAAAGCTAATTAAGGGGCGCCATTTTTTCTTCTTCTTCTTCTTCTTCTCAAGAAATGTATCTCTTCTAAAGATTTAGAGGAAGATAATCGCGTATATTACCAATTCAATTCTCGAGAAAAATTCAAAGCTATTGATGAATGTGCTGGAGATTACGAAACACTGATGAAGATAAATGTCAAAGAGTCGAGCGAATTATTAAATGATCACTCACGAGAACGGGGCGCTCTTTTATGAATTACTAAATCTCCAAAACAGAATTTTTTGTTTATAGCATAAGCGTAATGTTTTAACAAAATTTAATACTATCTCGAGTATACACTGCCTTCAAAAGTTCAGCCTACATTAAATGCAACGCCTTAGATAATATTTGGTAGAGTAAACTGCCTTAAAACACTCTCTTTGGTAAACTATCTTAAGAAGTACTCGGCTTAGTAAACCTACTTAAAAAAGGATTACATCACGAAAAATTACCTTAGAAAGTGGCACTCTCATAAACTGCCTTAAACATACAACATCGAGTAAACTGCCTAAAGTATTTAGTATAGTATTCTGCTTTAAAACTACAATGTTTAATAAGCTGCCTTAAAAGTACTAGAATTTTAATAAACTGCCTTAAAAAGTACTACAATGTTTAATAAGCTGCCTTAAAAGTATTAGAATTTTAATAAACTGCTTTAAAAAGTACTAATAGGCTTAATAAACTGCCTTAAAAAATACTACAGTGTTTAATAAACTGCCTTAAAAAGTACTGCAACGCTTAATAAACTGCCTTTAAAATTATTTTTACTGTTATCGAGAATTACAGAACTAGAATAAATTCAAATTACAGGGGAAGGGGTTCAAATTAGTTTGTAAGAAGTTTTCTTTTAGCCTTTTGTTTAATAAACTGCCTTAAAAAGTACTAATAAGCTTAAACTTAGTTTTAAACTTCCTTAAAAAGTACTAGGATGTTTAATAAACTGCCTTAAAAAGTACTAGGATGTTTAATAAACTGCCTTAAAAAGTACTAGGATGTTTAATAAACTGCCTTAAAAAGTAGTGCAACGCTTAATAAACTGCATTAAAAAGTACTACAATGTTTAATAAACTGCCTTTAAAAGTACTAGGATATTTAATAAACTGCTTTAAAAAGTACACAACGCTTAATAAACTGCCTTAAAAAGTATTACAACGCTTAATAAATTGCCTTAAAAAGTACTACAAAGCTTAATAAACTGCCTTAAATGTTTAAGGCAGTTTATTAAGAAATGTTTAATAAACTGCCTTAAAAAAGTACTAATAAGCTTAATAAACTTCCTTAAAAAGTACTAAAACCTTAATAAACTTCTTTAAAAAGTACTAGGATGTTTAATAAACTTCTTTAAAAAGTACTAGGATGTTTAATAAACTGCCTTAAAAAGTACTAGGATGTTTAATAAACTGCCTTAAAAAGTAGTACAGCACTTAATAAACTGCCTTAAAAAGTACTAGGATGTTTAATAAACTGCCTTAAAAAGTAATACAGCACTTAATAAACTGCCTTAAAAAGTACTAGGATATTTAATAAATTGCCTTAAAAAGTAGTACAACGCTTAATGAACTGCCTTAAAAAAGTACTACAACGCTTAATAAACTGCCTTAAAAACGCTTAATAAACTGCCTTAAAAAGTACTACAATGTTTAATAAACTGCCTTAAAAAGTATTACTAATATATCGGCTGAAGGTACTTGTTCTAGTAAACTGCCTTAAACACTAAACCTCCTAATAATATTGTAATATTATAATTCGCCATATAGTGCAAAGAAGCTACAAGCCTTTTCTGCACTGGCCGGAAAAAAAACGAGTAGTTAAGAAAATACAAATTATATGCTTCCCTCCAAACATAAGTAACTGTCTAGTTGACCTTTGAATTTATTCAACTATCAGCTTAATAAACTGCCTTAAATGTTTAAGGCAGTTTATTAAGAAATGTTTAATAAACTGCCTTAAAAAGTACTAATAAGCTTAATAAACTTCCTTAAAAAGTATTACAACGCTTAATAAACTTCTTTAAAAAGTACTAGGATGTTTAATAAACTTCTTTAAAAAGTACTAGGATGCGAGGGCAACTTGTTCCAGCAATCTACGACTCGCTGGCTAAAAGAAAACTTCCTACAATCTAATTTAAACCCCTTCCCCTGTAATTTGAATTTATTCAAGTTCTGGAATTCTCGTTAACAGTAAAAATTGCGCCTTCGTTCATTTTACTAACCGCTCTCAGAGCATTATAAACCTCAATCAGGTCACTTCTGAGGTGCCTGGTTGCCAAGCTCTGCAGCCCACAAAATCGGGGTTATTCCTCGTACAGTCGTCCTTCTGCCGATCTCGCCATTTGAATTGCCCGTCTTTGGACCTTTTCAAGATGCTCAGTGTCTTTTCTGGCTGCGTGTTTACACTGCTCAGAGAACTTGATATCTGCCCCTGTTATAACTCCCAAATCCCTTTCTTCCTCCACTTCTTTTAATTCAACTCCACCAAGTATATAATTTATTTTCGGATTGCTGTTCCCTAAGTGCAAGACCTTGCATTAAAACACAGCACTTTTCGGACTATTCTTGAAGCCTGTTCAAATCATCCTCAAGCTGCTTGGGCCAGATTATTAGTGACTCTACCAATCTTTACATCGTGTGCAAATTTAACATCACTCCTTCTATTCTTTCTTCGATGCCGTTTTGTGAAAATCAGAAACAACAATGGTCCAAGAAATGATCCTTGGGGGACCCTACTTCTAACTTTACACCAATTTGAAGAATATCCATTAATCACAATCCTGTAGCCATCCTGCAGCACATTGTAGAATCTTTCAGGTAATCCCAAGATGTTCCAGCTTATACAAAATCTCTCATGAGGGGCTAAGTCAAATGTCTTACTAAAATCCAAATAAACTATGTCGAAATTGATCCCTAAATCCAGCTCATGAGTAACTGTGACAAAATAGTTTACAAAGTTAGTTGAACGTGATTTTCTCTTAACAAAGCCATGTCGTATGTCCTTCAGAAAGCCATATCTATCTAAATATCCTTGGATTGCATTCTTAATCAGTGCGTCTAAGATTTTTCCTACCACTGAAGCCAGACTAACCAGTCTGCAGTTACCAGCTTCACTCCTAGAACCGTGTATTGGAAATAAATTGGCACTTCTCCAATCCAAAGGAACCCTTCCTGAGTCGAAAGATGGTCTCATAATAGACCACAATGGTTCAGAACACTCCCTGGCGGCCTTCCTGAAAATTACTGGATATATACCATCCTTACTGAGCCTTACTTCCCTTTATGCTCGAAAGTTTTTCTTATAAATATTTATCTGTAATTGCGACATCTCTAATTTCAAATGACTCAGTCTATTCTCAGCATGAAGGGCTTTCGTCACATGCAAAGTATTTGTTCAACTCATCCGTAACATCATCTGGGTTGTCTAAGACTTTCTCACACCCAGTGTACAAGATTCACTTTTCTCTTTCTTGTATTCACATACTAAAAAATTCCTTGTTCCCATTCTTTACTCTCTTAGCCATCGCTTTTTCTTAGGCAGTCTTGACCTCCCCCGACCTTATTTGTGGAACGATTACAGATCAACTTGTACCTGTTGTTGGCTTCAATACTTTTCATTGCTCTGAATCTGCCCCATGCTTTTGACCATTCTTTTGCTGCTCTATTTCACCAGCCAACTGAAGGAATCCTAAATGGATGAATGGACTTCACACAGCACACTGCCTTAAAAAATTGAAGACACAGCCTTAAAAATTGAAGATTGTCGAATACACTGCCTTAAAATATGAAGACTGTTGAATACACTGCCTTAAAATATGAAGACTGTCGAATACCTGCCTTAAAAATTGAAGACACTGTCTAATACACTGCGTTATAAATTGAAGACTGTCGAATACACTGCCTTAAAAATTGAAGACTGTCGAGTACACTGCCTTAAAATCTTAGACTTCCCAGAGAACACTGCCTTAAAAATTCAGGCTGCACAGAGCACACTGCCTTTAAAATTTAAGACTGCATTGAATAAACTACATCATCAAAGGTAAGTAATGCCAAATATTAAAACTTAAGATTACATTAAGTGCACTACCTCACAAAAAATTAAGGCCACTTGACGAGAGCATACGTAACGGAAAAAAAAAAAAAACGACTTTTTTTTGGAATTCTTTTATGTTACGCATTCAGATGAGACTTTTGCATCCACTGTCATTTTATAGTTCAGGTTTATAATGACATCGTAGTCCGTGCGAAAGCTCGCTCTCACATTATTCCGACTAATCTAGGTTTGCCGTTGTGAATGATGCCCCCAGTAATTCCAGATCGCATTAAGACATTCACGCCCAACGCTGCTGCACGAATCGCCCCGAATCGAAATAAATTCTTGCTTAAACGGAGAAGCTGTCTTTCAGTTCGTTATTCTAGACGTATTAAGTGTACTTATTCTCTGCGGCCCCTTCATTTAAATTCAGAAAGAATGCTGCTGAGCAGTTTGTTTAATTGGATTGGACCTCATTTATTTGCATCACTTTCATCAAGATCGAAGTCCAAAAACAACAAAAAAATTGCCCCTGCAGTAATTTACTTAGAAAGGTGTATTTATTAGAGAAAACCTAATATCGAATTACCATTGATGTACACTCTGAAGATGAGACGTTGCTTGATTAAAATATAGTTAAAATTTAGGAAAAAACTCATTTGGTAGATATTTTCATAAGATTTTCTTCAAGTATACGGGTTTTGGTAGAAGCTAAGGTCATCTGCGCGAGTTTGTGTAATTTATGACTGATGAAGGCCGTAAAGCGAAGGCTCGAAACGTCAGTAAAGTATTTTATTTTCAAAAACAGACGAACTCGGTGTATTTTCTAGAAAATATACTCTTACGAGAGTTTTCAAAATGTCTCCCGATTAAAAATGAAAATTTCAAAATCAAATTTTTGTTAGAGGAATGTTTTTATAAGATACGAATTTGTAAAAATTTTTCGAAGTCGCTTTTCTTCGTATTATACTCAGGTGGCAAACGTCTTAAACTCATGTCCAGGATATACACAATCTGCAGGGAAGCATTTAACTTTTTCCGGGCTATTTTTGATAAAGTCACGGATGAATAATGATCCGAAAAAATTGTTTACTGCAACTCCAAGGATGCTTTTATAGATGTCATTTCTTGTTTAGAACTCAGCGACTACAAGTGACATCGGAAATAGGCAGCAGGCTAATGGTAAAATGAAAAAGAAAAAACTATAAATCAAAAATTATTTCGGATAGACAGCCAGGAGAAGTCAATAAACTAAATAACAGATAAAGCACATAGTTTTGAAAGTAATCAGAAAAGCATCTTCGAGATGTTAGGTAATAGTTACACTTTCGACAGATAGGTGGCGCTCATTGAGATTTTTCTGTAGGGCTGATCATCTTTGCGGATGTCTTAGAACTTTAACTGCCAATATCCATGATTAGATTCTTTCGAACGTTGACTGAGCGATCTATTGAACTAATGCCGTATTTACTCGCAGAATCATACTCATTTGTAAGAAGATATTGCGGTTAATTATATTCGAAGGAATGTGAGGCCCAATTTAAAAAAAAAAAAGGGAATAACAGTGAAAATTATGAAAATACATATTTTAATAAATATTCGCTAATAAAGGAAGGCTTAGGAGAACTGTGGACGCTCACAAAAGAAGCTCGTATTCGGAGGGTAATTTACGTCCGAATAACAAAGCGTTTTCAGAGAACAAACACAGGTTTCTTTCATGAGCGTGAATTTCATATCAGATCGTGTTTTCGAGATAATTAACCCAATTACAGTTTAACTGTAGCTATTCAGAGGAAGCCATGCAAGGTTTTCTTCTGACGAAAAACAGTAGATAAGTAAAACAAATAGGAAAAACAAATGCCAGGCCAGAATAGCAGTCAAGAAGGGATTAAAGTTCATACGTAACACACAATACATTTGAAGGGGTAGAGAAAAGAAAGGATCTCTTTTGTGTGGGGGATTCTTTTTTTTTTGCCTTCAAATGGTAAAAGAAATTACAAAACTGATTTAATAGCACTTAACCTTATCTCCAACACAACTCTGTAAGATTTTTTATCCGCTTCTCACACTCTGAGGTAATGTCAGTTCTTTAACCAACATACAATGGAGAACGGGGAAGTTTTAAAAGCTGTTGGTAACAATAAAGGCAATTTCTGTCTTCATGTGGAGTAAAAGAAGCCAGGAAAAAAAAAAAGAAATAGGAGAAGCCTCCTTGATAGTTGATAGAGTCTTCCCAGCTTTTGTCTTCTAAGGAACAAACTTCGGCCTAAGACTCATTTAAGACTCATTCTCAAGAAGTGAGCCGTTTTTTATTTTTTTTTTTTCTGGACGCTTTAAACGGGACAAAAAAATCCACAAACGATAGAATACAGAAAAAAAAAAAAAAAAGTTTTTTTGTACAAAAAAATTGGAAAGGTAAGAATACCTGTATCGCTTATAAATGCATTTTTTCTAATATTAATAATATCGAGTTAAATACCAATATTGCACACCAGGAGGAGCTCTTTTCAGTAATCTTATTCATCACTCATGTGTTTTTCTTACATAAATAATATAGAGTTAAATGCTAAATTTGTACACCAGAGGGGGCTTTTCCAGTAATTTTTAAATCGCTCAGAAATGTTTTTTCCAGATATTAATATCAAACTAAATGCTAATTTGTACACTAGAGGGCGCTAATTCAATAATTTTTCTCATGATTCATAATTTTTTTCCAGTATTAATAAATATAGTTTAATTCCAATATTGTACTACACTAGAGGGCGCTATTTCAGTAATTTTGTTTATTGCTCATAAATATGCTTTTTTCTGATATTAATAAATCTTGTTAAATTTCAATATTGTACGCTAGAGGGCGTTATTTCACTAATTTCTTTAATCCAGTAATTCCAGTGATGGGTTTTGAATTTTTTACACTTTCAGTAATTTTCTTCATCGCTCTTAAATATGTTTTTTTATTATATTAATAATATCCAGTTAAATGACAAATTTGAACACTAGAGGGCATTCTTTCAGTAATTTTCTTTATCGCTCTTTATGTTTTTTCTGATATTAACAAATGTAGTTAAATTATAAATTTTACACTAGAGGGC
This sequence comes from Mastigoproctus giganteus, assembly GCF_048544385.1. NCBI lineage: Eukaryota > Metazoa > Arthropoda > Arachnida > Uropygi > Thelyphonidae > Mastigoproctus > Mastigoproctus giganteus. The sequence goes on from NC_143588.1 coordinate 101,259,150, forward strand.
GCTCTTTCAATGATTTCTTCAGCGCTCATAAATAGGTTTATTTCTCTGATATTAATAATATTTAGCTAAATGCTAATATTGTACACCAGGAGGCGCTCTTTTAGTAACTTTCTTAGCAGATTTATGTGGATTTTGATACTAATTTTATACCTTTTATCGTTTCTTTTTATTACAACTAGGTTTATTAAATATTTTAATAATTATAATATTTTTATTTAAAAAAATCAAGGGTGTATGCAGATAAAAAGTATTTAAAACACCTTTAGAAACTCCTGAAGAAAATTATAGCTCTCAACTCGAATATTTCTACTATCTTTCGTATTGGATTCAACAAATCTGACTCTTTCAGTCCAATCATTTCACTAAAGGATCTACCAATTCTAGGAAGTTAATGACAGCCATTTTGAACATTTATTACACTACACGAATAAAAATTTAATTCACTTTGGAGCTTTTATAGTCCTCGACAGTTTTATTATATCTTAATCCAATCTTTGTCTCTATGGGGGGGATACAAGGACTAATAGATTAACAGTAGCCACTGGCAGAGGTGGAAGTGATTCTTGCACTGCTTCTATTGAAATGAGCAGAAGTCTGAAAAACAAGATGCATGGTATTTCAGAGACTGCTGGTAGTCATTGCGGTACAAGTAAACACATGGGTTGTGTTAGGGTAGCTAAGAATAGAAACAGGTGCATGTATACCTGCGTGTACACCAATGCTAGGAGTTTGGTAAATAAATTTGATGAATTTGAGGTATTGCTCAAAACATCAAAGGCAGATATTGTTGGGATATCAGAGACGTGGTGTCACACAGATATAAGTAATGCGGAACTGGAATTTGGGGAATACAATGTGTATAGAAAGGATAGACAGGACAGGAGGGGAGGAGGGGTTATGCTATTAATTAAGAAACACATAAAGTCCAAGGAAGTGAAGCCAGTCGACATCGATGGACAGGGCAGTGTCGAGTCAGTTTGGTGCGACATAAGCATAGGGAAATCAAAATTGAGAGTAGGAGTGTGCTATAGGCCTAATGACTCTGATGAGTATAATAAGATATTGTACAGGGAAATAGAGTGGGCCAGTAAATCTGAGAGTCTTATAATGGGGGACTTTAATTTCCCAGATATTGACTGGAATTTGTGGGTTGGTCACTCGCACACTAGCAAGGCTTTTGTGGATTTATTGGATGATTGTTTTCTACATCAGCATGTTCGTGAGGCAACAAGAGGGAGCAATACTCTTGATCTGATTATCAGTAGTGATTCTTCATGCATTAAGAACCTGCAGATAAATGAACCACTAGGTGGCAGTGATCACAGTGTGTTGAAGTGGGATTTACTCAAGGAGGTAACTACCATCAGAGGTAAAGGGAAGGGTTTTTGTTTTCGTAAAGGCGACTATGATGGTCTGAGACAGTATTTAAATTCTATACAGTGGGACCAACTGATGATGTTACCAACAGCAAACTCAAAATGGGAAGCATTCAAGGAACTAATCTTGGAGGCTACCAGGCTTTACATACCAACTAAGAAATATTGTTCAAGGTTTAGGCCTAAATGGTTGTCAGATGAGCTAATGAGACATGTGGCAGAGAAGAAAAATGCATGGGATACATACAAATTAATGGGTGACATGGAAGCCTATGATAGATATAAGTTGGTCTGTAACCAAGTCACAAAGGAGATTAGGCAGGCAAAGGCAGACTATGAAAAATCCTTGGCAAAGGATGCAAAGAAAAACAGAAAAGAGTTTTTTACATACTTGAACTCGAAAAGGAAAGGGATGAATCAGATTGGTCCACTGGATATTGATGGTTCAACAGTTGAGGATCCTGCTCAGGTGGCTAACAATCTAAACGAGTATTTTGCATCTACATTCACGCATGAGGAGTTATTCAGGAAGGAGAATGATGTAGGTAAAGTAAACATTGGCAGTGAGCTGGATGATTTTGTAATAACTGAGAGGAAAGTGGAGGAGAGATTGTTGAGGATAAACATAAAAAAGGCACCTGGGGTGGATGGGATCTATCCAGTTATATTAAAGGAGGCAGCAAAGGAAGTATGCAAACCCCTAGCCATAATTATGAGAGCTTCTTTGGACTCAGGGGAGGTGCCCATAGACTGGAGATGTGCAAATGTAACCCCAATTCACAAAGGAGGATCAAAGGCTGACACAAGTAATTATAGACCTGTTAGTTTAACTTCTGTTCCAGGTAAATTAATGGAGGCACTGGTTAAAGAAGCACTGCAGGATCATCTAGACAAGAATTCAGTTATAGCTCAGACGCAGCATGGTTTTGTTAAGGGCAGGTCTTGCCTGACCAATTTGATTGGATACTATGATGTAGTCACAAAAGAACTGGATGCAGGGAATAACTTTGATATTATATATTTGGATCTTAGAAAGGCTTTTGATACTGTTGCACATGGAAGACTGCTGCACAAATTGGAGCAGTGTGGCATTGGAGGCAAATTGCTGCTATGGATAAGGGGATGGTTGAGTGGCAGAAGACAGAGAGTGGTAATCAATGGACACTGCTCAACGTGGACTAATGTTATTAGTGGAGTTCCTCAAGGTTCAGTGTTGGGTCCGTTGTTGTTTTCGGTGTTTATGAATGATATTGATGATGGGATATCAAGTTTAATGTCCAAGTTTGCAGATGATACAAAGGTTGGCAGGGTCGTTAAGGACAATACTGACGCTATGCTGCTGCAACAGGATCTGGAAAGGTTGAACAGATGGGCTGAGAGGTGGCAAATGAGGTTTAACATCGACAAATGTAAAGTGCTGCATATGGGAAACAGTAACCCCAGAGCAACGTATCAACTCTGCGGTACTACACTGACAGTGGTGGAGAATGAAAAGGACCTGGGGGTAATTGTGCAGGCAGATATGAAGTTCTCTGAGCAGTGCAGACGAGCTGCAAGAGTAGCGCATGGTGTCTTGTCAATGATATACAGGAATTTTTCTAGCAGGGATAAGGAGGTGATTATTCCCTTGTATAAGGCAATGGTTAGGCCACATCTTGAGTACTGTATACAGGTCTGGAGGCCTCATTTCAAGAAGGATGTACAGCTGCTGGAACGGGTACAGAGAAGGGCAACAAGATTAGTAAATGGAACAAAGGGTTGCTCTTACGAAGAAAGGCTTAAGTTTTGCAAATTACAGAGTCTGGAGACTAGGCACCGGCGAGGTGATCTGATAGAGGTGTATAAGGCTTTGAATGGTTTGAGCATGCTCAATGCCAATGGGATTCTTCATCTTTCTCAGAATAATCACCTCAGAGGGCATAAATTCAAATTGAGGAAGGACGGATGTCGGATAGATGTGCGGAAATTTGCCTTTGGCCAGCGGGTGGTTGGTTGGTGGAACCGACTTCCATCACTTGTTGTTGAAGTTGATAGCCTAAACAAATTTAAAGCTCAACTGGACAGGTATTTCGAACGAACGGAGGGGTGAAATGGGAGTGGGTGTTTTTTTTTTTTTTTTTTTGGCTGATGCTGAATAAGCTTGCTTTCTTGCATCATATGCCTCTGCTAATGCTAATGCTAATGCTAATAACAACACCAAAGGAGATGTTACCATACAAGTGTTGTTCTGATGAGTTAGAAAAACAATTGTAATTCAGAATACTGCTGGATATTTACATCTATAACTCAGCGTGGTTCATAGAAGCATAAATGTTTAAAGTGTACTTATTAGCAAAATTATTAAGAGCCTCCTGTGGATTATTTCAGAAATGCAATCAGAGATATTAAACTAACCGGGGGATTGGGTGATGGTATGCAAAGAAGATCCCTAAAAACTTTTATGGTTTTGTGCGTCAGTTATGCTTGGTTTGTGTACCTACAGTTGCGCAGCCTACGAGAATAGAAATGACGTCCATATATCATTCCCCAGTGACAGTTTGCATGTAACACGTGCATGGCTTATCAGCAATGGTTGTATACCCACAGCAACAGAAAGTGTTGCGTGTTATCAGCCGAACGTTCAAGTGCCACTCTTATCAGATGTACATGTAGATGGACAGGATCGGTGCGGTAATATGGAGCCCCCTCAATTGTTTAACACCAACCAAATGGAATACGTCGCAGTACGCACGCTTAATTCTCCTGACCTGTTTTGTGCCAAACCAATTATTTTATGTTAATTCTGGGGTGATGAATACCCCTCGTGTGTGAGAATTACTCAGAGAACGGTTCCCATTTAAGTGTATACCCAGTAATGAAATTCGTTCAATTATTCATTTGTAACGTCCATCGGAACAGAATGGACCAATCCTCGTGGAATGGAGGCGGACCCAAAAAAGGAATTAGAAAATGGAAAAATAAATACGTTTGGATGTGTGTCACTGCTTGCACACACACAGACATTAATCAACTCAAGAGACAAAAGGTCGACACGTATAATCAACCGGGAATTGGTTTGGTATAATTTTTCATCTGCATATTAACGGGTTTCAGTCTGGATTTTTTGTGCTCTGTTTTAATGAAAATTAGAGAAATTCCTTTTGTCGATTCACAGCGACCAACTGCTTTTTTCACAAAATAAGTCTAAATAGTAATTTCTCTACTACTCTCTTTCGTTAATAGAATCTTTCTGCCATCCCTCACTACCAGCTCTCGTGGGTTGGTAGGATCGCTGTCCTCCCCCACACCATGTGGAAAAGACCTGAGTTCGAGTCCCGTCGATGACGTGAGGAATCTTTATGTGCTTTTTTCACAACGTGGCTGAGTTAATCGGTCTCAGGCGATGGTAGCATGGTTTTTCCTCCAGGTTTTTCTTCCAGCAAACTAAAAATCTACCTCGGAATACACGCAATTTACAGGCAATATACATGGAGCAATATGACTTTAGTCGATAATGCTCCTAAATCCCTACTACAACAACGACAACTTCCCATTGAAGACCGACAACCAGAAGAGAAGAAAGATTCCTATGACAGAAAAGAACACAGTAAATCGAATTCCATTTGATTTCAACGACTGCCTTAATCGATACAGACATTGGGAAGACAGGTGATCTTGCTGCTTTTTAGAAAGGTGTTACTGTTGCAGCACGTTTAGCAGAAGTCACAATTGAGGTACAAAGGTATATCGAAAGCAACCATCACAAAAGTACACGAGTGGAAGCTGAAAGGAAATTGCAGCTTTAAAACGACGAAATGCACCAAAGGATCGGTACTCTAAATACCGATCCTTTGGCGCATTATTCGAAAGATTTCAGTGGAGTGATGCCCAATGCCAAGATTGCAGTATGGAATAGTGAAAATAAAATCATGTGGTAGACGAGTATCGATATACACTTTTTTTTTTTTGCGCCAATTGAAGGGTGAAGCCACGTGTCCAGACGGTCTGGATGCACAATGCATATTCGCTCATACTGTTAGAAGATCATGTTACCTCTAATGAACATCATTCAGTCGTATCGGGGCAACTTCACTCTTCAGTGCTTCATTTTTGCGGGGATTGCGATGGATTATTTCAAGACAACAACGCAACTATGCAAAAATTGTATCTGGACAGTTCGAGAAACTTTCCCAAAATTTCCAACATCTACCGTGGCCGCCTAATTCTCCAGATTTGAATCCAATTGAGAATGCCTCGGATATATTGGAAACTGCAGTTGGGCTTCTCATTTGTCTATCGACCACAGTACAGCTGTTGACCAATATCCTAATCGAAGTACAGTCAAATCAAATCTGGAATTGGACTCCTTCAAACACGTCTTCGTAGCTAGCAGTTGGTAGAATTGCCGCCCTCCCCACACTGTTTGGAAAAGATGTGAGTTCGAATTCCGTGAATAACGCGAGAATGGGTTTTACTCCCGGAAACTCGGGATGGATTTTCGTCCAGAGAACAGCAAATCGAACATGGAACACCCACAATGTGTTCTGTGGTCGGTTTGCTAAAAACCCAACAGCCCACAGACACCTACTGGAATTCCTACCACGACGTATACCGCCTGTAATTTGGACAAAAAGTGGTCCTATTAAATATTATAAGGGTTTAATATTTTGGCCAAGTGATCGTACATGGCAAACAACTTGAATTTCAACCAATGCCTTAAGTTCCTGAACTGTTTGCTTGACAGAGATTCTCGGGGCCAATAAGTGCATGATTCTTACAACTGAATTCTCTGAATGAATTTATGTGAGTCAGTTTCCTGTAGGTCATTGAAGTAGGCTGAACTCGGGAGAGAATTTTATTGAATATATTCGTGATTGGATCTCTCACGGAAGTCAGAGTGGTTTCAATATATGCCAAAATCAATCGTTCTTTTTTGGGAGAGGAAAAACTAGAGTTTCCAGGAGACTGTTAGCCATGGCGAAAGAGTCCCTAAAAGTCCCAATTTACTACCTGTGAGGACAGAAAGAGGACGTTTCATTTTCCATCGAACATTCAATAAAGGCAAATCCTTAGCCACTATATAATGGTTGCTGTATTTATCTTTCTGCTCACCAACTTACTTCAATAAACATCTTTACCAACTATAGGAGATATCAGCCGGCCGAGTCAATGTCTATTTGTGGTAAAGAGCGAACAGATCATTATGGAAAGGGCAAATTTAGTAGAAAACTCTTTTTTAAAAAATTCCAAATGGCTAACGGGAAGTTGGTAAATATCGATTTGTTAGTCCACAAGAGAATTAGCATTTGTATAAGATGTAGGAGTTGGACCAAATATCACCCAACAACCAGAGACATAATTATGTATATCATTGCGAGTGGCGTTCAGCTGGTGTCACTAGATGAAGCCTGTGTTGACACCCCATCACATTCCAAACGTTACAAATTAAACATAGGCTTAGTGATTGATGCTTCTCCAGGGATATCTAGACGTCTGCAATATATCAGTGTTTATAGTTGACGACAATACCCTGGAGGATTTTGCCAAGAAGTGTACTTCGTTTCTGTTGTAAGGACCCGTCCTTACATTAATTAATAAAAATTGTTAAATATTATGAGAATTTAACTGTAATACGAATAGTGGTTTTCTGATAAAAACAACATGGGTTAAGAAGCTCTGGAATTCAAAAATACCTTCCAGTCACTCCCTGTTTAGTTGTAGTTTGTTTGTATGGAAATTCTTTGACGAGTCAGTAAAAGTAAATAACCGTGACAAATCCCCATTAAGACAGAGGCAGATGCACCATAGTAAGGGCCAAGAGCACTTAAGTTGGCTCTCTTAGAAATTTCACGGTGGAACGCTAGTAGAGGTGGGCGACGTCACCAGGTGTGCGCGCGTGAGGTCACGGGAAGAGCTGTGACGTTTCTCAGTTAACCTGAACTTCCGCCTCTCGTTCTAGATGGTTCTCGTATATTCTAGGCCACGGAAGTTGGGAAGAAGACCCGCCCACGGAAGATGAGAGGAGACAAATGAGAGCACAGGAAAAGGGATGCGCAGATCTCCTATTGGCCAGGAAGAAAGTGGAGCGAATTTTGAGAGGGAGATTAGGAAGAAGTTTTCGTGGCATTCAGGGAGAAGTTTTCGGGGCATTCGGAAGAAGTTTTCGGAGGAGTCGGAAGAAGTTCTCGAAGCGGTCTGGAGAATGATTTGAATGAGTTGGAGAACGATACAAAGCAGAGCAGTAGTCTAATTTGGGTGATAGCTGCAGCCCTGAGGTAGATGGAAGCAATGATAGAAATTCTGCGTATCCCGACAGCCCGTAGGAATGTTCACCTGTAAGCATGGAAGCCGTAGCAAGGAAGAATCACATCCTGAAAATTATGTAGGCAAAGCCAGTCGAATGAGTGGTCGAACCATTGACCTACTAGACAACTCCTCTATCCACGGAAGAAGAAATGCTGACCTGTAAAGAGTATGCAACACTGATTGATCCCAGCTGTGCAGTATCCGGTAGGGAAACACCATAAATCACCGAGATCCCCAAATGAGCGCCCCCGCATTCCAGTACCTGAATGACCGATATGAAAGGATGCCGAGCAGAGAGGAAAGTTCCAGGCCAAACACGTAAGTCCTAGAGAGTTTACCGAAATAGGTGTACTTAATTTATTAAGGAGAGGACTTTAGGAGAAAAATGTGTATATTTAAGTAATGAATATATGAATAAACGGGTAATGTATTTAAGACGGACGCAGCCTATAATTTGAAGTGAAGCTCCTCATATTAATGCTTGCTGGAAGGAGAGATTATAATAGATAACTGAGAATTGTTTAAAGTTGAGAAAGGTTTTTATAATATATATGAAATTAAAGGTTGAAATTTCAATTTATTATGAGTTGATTTGTGGAGAGTATTTCTGATTTAAGTAGGGGCTAATTAATAAGTGATATATAAAGGTATAGAGGATTAACTGTTCAGAAGGGTAATGTTAAATTGAATTGATTAATATTTCCTGTTGACCTGATTGCAGAAAGGGTGTCTAATTGAATAAATGCAATTTTTTTTTACAAATTGAGACACGAACTCTGAAGGTTTTTGTGAGCCAGTTCATTGGCTGGTAGTTGTTGGTTTATTATACAGACTGTTCAGAAGAAGAGTGGGAAGAATCTATGTAAGGTGTATGACACGACCTATTGAAGTCCCTGTAAAGAACATGAAGAGACACCATGTCATAATGAATAATAATGTGTATTAGAATAGAATATCTGATGATGAGACAATTGAGTTTGAACAAGATATTTACACATGTAAAGGTTAATGAAATAACAAGTCACCAGCCAAATATAGTTTGGCCAAATACTATTGCTAATTTCTGTATGATATGTTAATAAACATTGTTTTATTTTACATTCAAGTGTTGGAGTCTGTCATTCCGAAACTCAGCCAATCCTGTGGAGAAATACTTAAAATAATAAAGGTCCCCTACGAGTCAGGTAATCTTCTGAGAACAAACAAGTCAGATGCTAAGTGGGAGGATTGGACTACGGGGATATACATTAATACAAAAGGAAAAGATACAAAAAAATAACCCCATAAGTAATAAAAGTTACCCCGCCCCCCACACTGTATTCATATAACATCATTACATAGCACATTTAGAATGTTACAGCTAATTTCTCAATTGCAAGGTTGAAACGTTCGAGTTGGATGCATTTCGATTCCTCTTTGTGTTTTACTTTGGAATTAAAGTGTTTAAATAGAACTCGCCTAGAAGGGTGTATAGATGTCTATAGTTCCTTCTCATTATCGTCGAAAATACTGCCACTCCTTTGGAAATTACAGTTTTCAAATCACCGAATAAAGAACTTTCGAAATTAGGCAAAATGATCAGTCCTAGAAAAGTGTCCACGCCATGAAAACCAAAATCAATTAACAGAAGAGACGTGTGACGTCACAAATACGTCATAAATTAACAGAAGTGACACCTGATGTCGAGGTTATGTCACCCGTTTTAAATTTATATATAAATCACATTTAAAGTTTATTATGCTGTTTTAATAAAATCTATTTATTATTATTTTATATTTAAATAATAGGTAAAAGTTTAAATATTTAGTTTTCTTTTAAGTGTTTTTATATACTTTTATAAGAAATATTCTAATTTCATCAATATTTGGCGCATAATATTTATATTCTGAACTTTTCGTCCTACAAAGTTCAAATTCGTTACTGTTCACTTATACCGAAGTTAATTATTTAATATTTTTAGACTATTTATTTATCAAATTTTCTTTTCTATAACAGATAACTATTACTTAGATCATATTTGTGAAATGGGTTTTATACTGATTATTTAGAAACCATAAAGAAGCCATTTGCAGTCTCGATAATCCGTAGTAAACGAGTTCAGAATCAATTCGGATTAACGAAAACTCGTTTGGATTGTGCAGAATGTAAAACTTACCCAAAATAAAAAACATTACTAATATTCAACTCTGGTCAACTTATACAATTTCAAAAGAGTTTCAAAAGTTTTTAATCGATGTTTGAATATTTTTAATTAAAAAAACCATAATTCCTCCTCGTTTTGATACCTATGCAAAAATTAATGGAATTATTAAAGTAGGTGGACTCGCTGCTGTATTTCTGTAGACAAAACTTCGAATGCAATACGAAGGCACTCACGATAAAAGTGAAGTTCGTTCTGCTATAAGAAGTTAAAAGTGGATTAGAAGTATGGTAAAACTTCAGAACAGGGTGCACACAGCAGACTATCATTAATTGCTTGAATCCATCCCTAATTAATGGCGTAACATATAGTTTTTTCAGTAGAGTGCACACCCTGTTCTGAACTTTAGCCGAAATCATTATAAACTTGCGTTATGATTTATATCTTTGCTTTCTAGGGGTGACACATCGGATTAACGAGACTGTATATTATAATTAGTGGTTTGAATTTATTTTTATACCTTTGATGGAATTGAAATCATACTTCGATGATGTCTAAGTCACTTTTAGACTGCTGAATACGTCACAAGCGTCACGTGACGCGCAAGATTGTTGGAAAAAGAGAAAGAAGAGTATCAAAATGATGCATTAAAGTAATACAATCGATTATTTGCATGTGAAATCACATTGGCCAACAACTATTTATATAAAACAACACTTAGCGTTACAAATCTCATCTCTCGATGTGTTTTTTTTGTTTTTTTTGCACATAAAACGAAGAGAAAAATAAAATCGCATCTCCCCACACACAAAGTCACTTTAATATTTAAGTACAGAGAATAAAAAAAAAAAAAAAAGATTTATTTTCTGAAGAAATCACACGAAGCTAATCTAAAATAACAAGCAGTCATATCCGGTGTGGTGTTAGACATTTCGTGCTTTTATGGTGTTAAATCCAAACTGACGCAAAGATACAGAAACAAATTACAATAAAATGGTGGCTGCTGGAAAAAAAAAAAAAACAACTCAGCATCTGCTGCTATGGAAACCCGGTTGCCATAGTAACCGCATCTTGGGATGATTTTGCGACAAATCTAACCGCAACGCATTTAAGCCTACTGGAATGTTGGTTTTCAATCAGCATTTATGGGGGGGGGGATGCTGCTACTCCTACAATCCAGGATGACGAGTGTGGTGCGCATGCGCGCTCCTAAGCACCTCTAACTCCTATGTTTGTAGATTATTTCCCTCCGGTGTTATCTAGATTCAGATTACCCCCGCCTAACTGACCCATTAGCGAGTGCAGTGTCGAAGTCTCATCCACGGTTGCTTCCTGCAGGAAATTACCAAACTCTAAGCTGGTGACAGAAGCGTCTCCTTGTATAAATCATGCGCCCTGGACCCAGTAAATACTCAACGATGTTATGTTGTTTTGGTCAGTCTGATTTGATTATTAATGTGAGGGATTTATGTTTAATAAAAGAACTTTGTTTCTGGGTGGGAGGGGGGGGGGTTAGGTCTGCTTTTTGTTTAAATTTTAAACAACTTTTTTCTTTTTTTTTGGACCGAAGTCCTCATTCTTGGATGTTTTATGGCTGCGCGTGTATGAGCAAAGGAGATGGGTGTTCAATAAATGATCCATTCATAAGAAGTGTCCACCTGGCTCTGGGCCATTATCGGATTAAGCATCTTGCGTACATTTCGAGATCGTGAACTTAATGATGTCGATAACCCGTACGAGGGGAGGAAAACAATCAGAATTCCGTAATCCTGTCGGTGTTCGGAGGGTTTTAGGAGCAGATCGGATTCTCTTTTAAAGTTTCCATGGATACTTAGTAATAGGGAAATTATAAAGTTAATAGGGACGGTGTCGATTAAACAAAGTTGCCCAGTCAAATGAGAGGATTTTGGGTGATATTAGGCGCTTCGATTGATTTCCCTGTCGTAAATCCTTGGCATGGAAGTGCGCAGTTCAATTGTCGGTGATTGGTTTCGAAGGGACGTCGTGTATTATCAGCTCAAAGTAACTGAAGAGGTCTAGGCTAGACATATTAGTAGCTCTATGGCGTTTTCATATCCTGAATCAGAGTTGGTTTAAAGAGACGTCCATGCAGTGCAACTTTTATTCTTTTTATCAACCAGAAGTCGCTTACAAAAAACGTGACCAGTTTCAGGCCACCCTCTTGTTTCTGATTGGAATTGGCAGCTAATATTCCCGCTGTCGATTATTTTCCTTTAATAACACTCAATGAATTTCCAGTGTTAATAAACAATTTATTTTAATATGGTTTCGCACTTTACATTTTGTTTTTTAAACGTTGCCCAAATTATAGACACAATTTTTTATCTTTCTGTCTCTTTCTGGTTCTTTCTTGTCTCTCTCTGCCTCCTTTATCGCTCTTTCTCTCTTTTTCTCTCTGCTTCTCTCTTTTCTGTTTTCTCTCTTTCTTCTCTTTTCTCTTTTCTCTCTTTCTTCTCTTTTCTGTTTTCTCTCTTTCTCCTTCTTCCCTGTCGTTATCTCCTTCATCGCTCTTTGTTTTCTGACTCCTTCTCTCTTCTATTCTCTGTTTTCTCTCCTTTTTTTACCTCCCTACCTCTTTCTCTTACTTCCTTGTCCCTAGCTTCCTTCACTCTGAAGAGAGAAAGAGTCATTTTCTCTCTTCAGTTCCGTTCTCTTTTACTCGTTCTCTCTCTTTCTTTTTCAATTTCTCTGTTTGTCCTTTTCTTCTGTCTTTCTTTCAATCACTCTCTGTCTGTCTGTCACTTCCTTCCTCTGTCTCAAGCTTTCTTCTTCTCTGTTTCTTTCTCTCTTCAGTTCTCTTCTGTTTTTTCCATTCTCGTTTTTGTTCTTATCTCTCTCTTTCTCTTTATCTCTCCTTTTATCTTTTTTTATCCTTTCCTCTTTCTTTCCTATCTCTCTTTCTTCTCTGTCTCTCCCTTATGTTCTGTATTTCTTTCAATATCATTCTTCTCTGTCTCTTTCAATCTTTCAGTCTCTCTATTTTCTGTTTTATCTCTCTCTCTTTGTTTTTCTTCTCTGTGTCTTTCACTCTTTTTCTTCTATGTCTCTTCTTGTCTATTTCCCTTTCTTTATCTCTCTATCTCTTTCTCGTTCTTTCTTGTCTCTTTCTGTCTCCTTTATCGCTCTTTCTCTCTTTCTTCTCTCTGTTTCTGTTTTCTCTCTGTTTTCATCTGTCCCTTTCTCCTTCTTCCCTGTCCTTCTCTCCTTTATCGCTCTTTCTTTTCTGTTATCTCTTATCTTCTCTGTTTTCTCTCTACTTTTACCTCTACCTCTTTTTCTCATTTCCTTGTCTCCAGCTTTCTTCTTTGTCTCTTTCTCTCTCTAGTTCTGTTCTCTTTTACACGCTCTCTCTTTCTTTTTCAATTTATCTCTTTGTTCCTTTCTTCTGTCTTTCTTTTAATCACTGTCTGTCTGTCTCTCTCTCTCTCTCTCTCTCTCTCTCTCTCTCTCTCCCTTCCTCTGTCTCAAGCTTTCTTCTCTGTCTCTTTCTCTCTTCAGTTCTCTTCTCTGTTTACTCTCTTTCTTCTATGTCCCTTTGTCTCTTTCAGTCTCGTTCTCTTCTCTTTTTTGTTCTTCTCTCTCTCTCTCTCTCTCTCTCTCTCTCTCTCTTTATCTCTCCTTTTATCTTTTTTATCTCTTCCTCGTTCTTTCCTCTCTCTCTCTTTCTCTTTCTTTTCAGTCTCTCTCTTTATTCTGTCTTTCTTTCAATATCATTTTTCTCTGTCTCTTTCCATCTTTCTCTCTCTCTCTCTCTCTCTCTCTCTCTCTCTCTCTCTCTCTCTCTCATCAGGATATTTTCCAAGACGCAATTCTTTGATTGTGGCTCAGTTCAAAGCATCGAATATCCATTTACAACTGTGGCACACTAATCATTTATTGCTTCCGTTTAGGCCTAATGAGTTGCTGTCCAACACGCATTTCCTCTTTCGCGGCAAACTCCGAAATTAAATTCTTCTTTCGTTCCACAACAAAACATCGCGGTAATAACAAATGCATTAATAAATATCTTTACTGTTTACGGAAACCGAATTAAAATAGAATTATACGCAGCCGATGCTACGAATCGAGTAATGACCCTAATAAAATTAACCATTAGGAGGCAGAGCGCTCTCTTCATCGAAGTCCTCCACAAAAACCAGCGGGGGGCTATTAATCATAAAAATGAAACAGTCACTGCGAAATCAAAAACGAATTTTCCAAGAAACATTTCGAGACAAAATCCTTAGTTTCCACAATGGAAAAGGTCACATCTGTGTTTACTACAAAAAGAAAAAAAAAAACGAATGAACGAAGAAAGAATCGTTGTGTTGTTATAGCAATAGAAGAATTCTCTGTTGCGACAACAATAGACATATTCTACTCAGTTCTTTATCTCTTCTCTACTCTGGCTTTTCTCTTTACACATCTTGATGCTCCTTGAGAGATCTTCTACGTCGGCCATTTTTGTTTATTTATTTACCATTATTTTTTTTCTTCCTGTATCCTTTCATTTAGGTTGTATCGACACGAGCGAGTAGTCAGAAAGTTGGACGCTTTGTACCAACTACCGATGTTGGTTATCGCTAATGCGAAGCAGATATCGGAGATTGAAGTCTCGGTGGAGCTACGAGAATCAATGTAAATATATTCGTTCTCATCTCATGATGCATCCATGCGAGAGGTATAATAACGCTACAGATCTCTTCTTTCCGGTCTTGTTTTCTTTTCATATGTATTTGAAATCAACTTAAACGCGTTTCATTTGTTGTTGTTTATCTTTGGAATTCCGAAAAAGTTTCTCAGCAATTCGAGAAAACTATCCGAAATATATATCTATTGATTAAAACGCATACAGACCACTTATTTGTTTCAAGGATTTCGCTAAAAAAACAAAAAAGCTGGAAAGAAATACGGTCTTTAATCATTACCATATCCGATAACACCGTTTTTTACGTCATTTCTTAGATATTACTTGCTCGCTATTAAGACACAAGCAATTTTAACTTCCACAAGTTTCTTTAGAGAAGAATTCTCTTTTTTTTTGGAAATAAATATTTTGCTACCATGCGTAATCAGTGTTACCAACTTAATAACTGATTTGAAATAATTTTTCTTTCTTATATTGTAGATCCCTTTTTCTCTGTTAATGGAAATTACCAATATTTTTTAAAGAGCGACACATTATAAATTTATTTCACTGCTATGGAAACTCTCCATTGTTTAAACGAGCAAATGATACTGTCAATTTCTTTTTTCGCTGCCATGGAAACTGTCTATTGTTTAAAATGAACAACTTTTATTGTTAATTTCCTTTTCGTTCCATGGAAACTGTCCATTGTTTAAAATTACCAACTTTTTTCTATTGTCAATTTCTGTTTTGCTACCATGGAAACTATCCATTTTCGCTGCCATAGAAACTGTTCATTGTTTAAAATCAGGAATTTATATTGTTAATTTCCTTTTCATTGCCATATAAACTGCCATTTTTGCTTCCATGGAAACTGTCTATTGTTTAAAATGAAGAATTTATATTGTTAATTTCCTTTTCATTGCCATGGAAACTACCATTTTTGCTTTCATGAAAACTGTCCATTCTTTAAAATGAACAACTTTTATTGTTAATTTCCTTTTCGTTCCATTCCATGGAAACTGTCCATTTTCGCTGCCATGGAAACTGTCCATTGTTTAAATTGAGGAATTTATATTGTTAATTTCCTCTTCATTGCCATGGAAACTGCCATTTTTGCTTCCATGAAAACTGTCCATTCTTTAAAATGAACAACTTTTATTGTTAATTTCCTTTTCGCTTCCATGGAAACTGTCCATGTTCCATGGAAACTGTCCATGTTCCATGGAAACTGTCCATTTTCGCTTCCATGGAAACTGTCCATTGTTTAAATTGAGGAATTTATATTGTTAATTTCCTCTTCATTGTCATGGAAACTGCCTTTTTTGCTTTCATGAAACTGTCCATTGTTTAAAATGAGCAACTTATATTGTTAATTTCTTTTTCGCTGCCATGGAAACTGTCCATTATTTAAAATCAGGAATTTATATCGTTAATTTCCTTTTCATTGTAATAAAAACTGCCCATTGTTTAAAATGAAGAATTTTATATTGTTAATTTCTTTTTCATTGCCATGGAAACTGCCATTTTTGCCTCCATGGAAACCGTCCATTCTTTAAAATGAACAACTTTTATTGTTAATTTCCTTTTCATTCCATGGAAACTGTCCATTGTTTAAAATGAACAATTTATATTGTTAATTTCCTTCTCATTGCCATGGAAACTGCCATTTTTGCTTCCATGAAACTGTCCATTCTTTAAAATTAGAACTTTTTTCTGTTGTTAATTTCTTTTTCGCTGCCATGGAAACTGTTTAAAATCAGGAATTTATATTGTTAATTTCTTTTTCATTGCCATGGAAACTGCCATTTTTTTCTTCCATGGAAACTGACCATTGTTTAAAATGAGCAACTTATATTGTTAATTTCTTTTTCGCTGCCATGGAAACTGTCCATTGTTTAAAATGAGCCACTTTTATTGTAAATTTCCTTTTCATTGCCATGGAAACTACCATTTTTGCTTCCATGGAAACTAACCATTGTTTAAAATGAGCCACTTTATATTAATTTCTTTTTCGCTGCTATGGAAACTGTCCATTTTCGCTGTTATGGAAACTGCTGCTAGGGAAACCACGTGCCCATTGTTCAATTTCAGCTTCGTGTTCTTCGAACAATGGCCGACCAATTTCAATAGCAATAAAACCAAATATTACTCGTTTTATAAGTGATTTTTATGTAAACTTAATGTAGCGTTAAAATTTCTTTTTCTCAATGCTTCTTTTGAAAATTGCCCAGTTTCTTAGCAAAATAAATACCACATCAAATATAACTTCTTATGTTTTTTTTTATTTATTTTTCTGAAACTCAACAACCGAATCTAATTTACTTTTGTAATATTTTTGGCAATCAATGCCATTCTTTTAAAAAGGAATTTTCCGCTAAGTTGGGACATCGATTTCGATGAATTTACTTTCTGTCTCGCGGAATTATTGATAGGTACAATATTCCTGTCTTCGAATAATAAAATCCTACGTACCAAAATTTCATATCAAAAAGAAGCTGTCAATATTTCTATTTCACGTCATCTTAAATATTTCAGCAAAGCAATAAAAAGCACTGTCAATAGGCTAAGGACCGCCGAAAACTCTAAGATTAATGGACGTAACTTGAACGATTTGCTGCGTGTATATTTTATTCCTTTTGTTGTAGACGCTTGTACGATTTCAAAGTACATCTTTTCTAAACAACGGGGTGGAGATTAGCAGCACGCAATAAATACACAGCACAATAGTAGAGGCTGTTATTTTAATTGGCAATCTCATTGGATTCGAACAGTTTTATTTGTGTTTTTCGATTTTTTTTTTCTTTTTAACTCTCCATCGTCTCCACGGCAACCGGGTGTCGGTTCGCAGCGCGTGCTTCGAAGTAACAAACCGGTGTATCTATTGTATTATTCGTATTATTTGTGTTAGATATACAATAGATTAAACTTGCATTGGAAAAATATCGTAAATATGTTTCACAGCTAGTAGGATGGAAATATCTTATTCGAGGTTGCTAAAGTCAGACCCGTCCCCCCTTATTTGAAAATATAGGGATCAATTATGCTATATTTGCTCACTCCACTTAATTTTATTATTAAATAAACATTGCATCTTTTGAAATATCGGTGTTCACTTCTATACCACTAAGAATCATTTATATCTTAACGCATATCGAGAAAGTTAGAATTAAAGTACACTTGGGTAAATTTATGTACTCTCGATAGATGAAAACAGATTGAGAAAATAAATTCTCTCTTTCCATCATCGATGCTTGCTGATGTGGTTATGCAGTTGAAAGATGAACATTGTCGAACCAACCATTAAGTTATGAAATATATTAATGGGTCATTTATCTTCCAGAAGAGTTGGTTAGTAAAACAGTGTAAATGACGGATGTTAGCATAAAGTATGGAGGAGGGGGAGGGAAAGGTTGATGCTTCAGTAGCTGGATTAATTCAAATGGAAGCTTAATTAATGCAAATTATACAAATAATGCTACCTTAGGTCGATAACGGCCATCTTTCATGAATATATATATACGTGTCTCTTTCTAAAACTACTCCATAATAGCCAACTAACTCCATGTTTAAAATTAGAATGTGCGTGAGGAAAAGTAGAAGATGGCGAAAGTTCTGCAAACAGTAAACGATTTATAGGACATCGCTATTAAAATGTAATTCAAAACGTGCAGATTCTTTAAATATTAAAAATCACCGGCGTTAACATCAACTAAACATGTTTATAGATGATTTCAGTTAACGTACTCGTTTCTAATGCGTAGATACATTTTAATCGCGATTCCTCCCCTCGTCCTCGTCACCCCACCCCGAAATGTAGTTATGCGCATTTGAAATTCGTCCATAAAATGTCCGCCATGTATGGAAAGGGGCCATTAGGAATATAGCTAATGTCACGCCTGTCCTGTAGTTTATTCTATTCCAGGAAAGGAGATTATAATATCCGTATATCCTGTCACCTTTTAGCCACGTAATAAATCTACTCATATTAGCAAGTGGTCTTAATTTATAATTTATCCGGCCATTTTCCATGCCACATCCAATCGTTCAAAGAAAGAAAATGGCTTTCGTTCTGCTCACTGCGCATGCGTGAAATAGTCACCCTATGAATTATGGACGAACACAAGAAAGGTTACTCTTTCAAATGTCTATAATTATGGAGAAATTACAGATTTTGTCTCTCTTTCTCTTCCGATTGGCTGAATATGTGGATATTAAATAATCAATAACTGCTTTGTGTATATTTTAATCTCCTACTTTTTTTTTTTTTTATGTAGGAAATTTCTAATATTAAAAGGTAGTACATGATCAGCTAAATTTCTAGTCTCATTAAGGTTAATTACTTTTGGTTGATATTCCCTAATTTTTTCTCCTTGTTTTTTTTTTTTTTTTCAGTTCTAAAACTTTTCCAGAGTTTACAAAGGAGTTAATTATATAAACGTTTAAAACATCACATTTATTAAGGAAATATGCAAATTGCATGTTCATTCTAATAAAAGACTTTTCAACTACTGTATTGTGTAATTATAAATTTGTGTCCATTAATACCACAATTTATTATTATTTTAATTAATAAAAAAGGCACAAATAAAGTTGTTTACATTAAAGACAGCTTCATTTCTGAAATATTATA
Organism: Mastigoproctus giganteus; assembly: GCF_048544385.1. Lineage (NCBI taxonomy): Eukaryota > Metazoa > Arthropoda > Arachnida > Uropygi > Thelyphonidae > Mastigoproctus > Mastigoproctus giganteus. Next base: position 101,278,211 of record NC_143588.1, read on the forward strand.
AAAAGCAATTTCATTCCAAGGTGTAAAACGTCACTGTCATGTGATAACGCAATTTCCGGTGACGTAAAAGTCACGTGATGCTTAATTCATTACTAAAGGGAAGTCATATGAATTTAAAGTAAAGAAAAAATTCGGTTTCCCTCAGTTTATGATGTCAACTAATAAATCTATTTGATATTAATTAATTAAATAACTTAATTAATTAACGTTTATATTAATTCATTTGTTTGCACATGGAAAAATTATTTATTAAATGAATAGAACAAGGGACTTGAATGACGTCATTATTAGGTTTGATATTACCAGAAACTCACCAATCTTACAATTCCTGATCGAGTTTTTGCTTTTATAAAATTGAGGTGTTTTTATCTGCTTTCATTTATTATCCACAAAACTAAATATATTTTGTAATTATGTTAATTCGACCAATTAAAATTTATCTTTAAAAGTTTTTATATAATAAATTTCATGATTTTTTTAAAATTTATTTTAATAAAATAATATAAGTTGACCAATGATTGAACAGTAGAGCTCAATGGCGGCTGACGTAAGCGATTTCATATGAATTTAAAGTAAACAAAAATTCAATTTCCATGAATTTATTATGTCAATAGATTTTTTGATATTAATTAACTTATTTAATTAACATTTTATATTAATTAATTAGATTTTACAGTGGAAAACTGATTTATTAAAATAATAGGACAGTGCTCTTGAATGCCATCATTATTACGTTTGATATTACCGGAAACAAAAAATGAAACACTTCCTGCCAGATTTTTTTGCATTTATGTAAACAAAAAAATGTCTAAATCTGTTTTGATTTATTATCCAATCACTTTAGTAAGTTTAGAAAATAAAATCTTGCATACCAAATATATCCTTTGTTAAATATTTACTTAGTTAAAGAAATGCATCATGCTTTTAGGAAAAAATGGTAAAAATAAATAAATAAACTGAAGACACAGTTCAATTTCTGAACCATTAGAAAAAGCAATTTTCATACCAGAGTATGCTTTGTACAACGTCACTATCACGTGTACTGTGGCTTCCGGTTCCATTAACGTCACGTGATTATTAAAGTTGTTTCATATGCAGTTAAAGTAAACCAAAAATTTAGTTACCCTCAATTTATCTCAACTAATAAATCTATTTCATATTGAATAGCACTTTAACTAATCAACTAAATTAATTAACGTTTTATATTAATTTCTTAGTTTGCATAGTGGAAGAATGATGTGGGCTTCATTTCAATGACGTCATTGTTACATAGAGCTGTTACCAGAAAAAGGTGTCTTAATATTTCTTGATTTATTTTCCAATTAATTTAGAAAATTTAGAAAGTAATTAATTACTTGAGTAAAATTTCTTTTTCAAAGTTTTTATATAAATGTTTTTAAAAGTTATTTTAATAAAAGTAATATAATTCGACCAATCATCGAACTGTAGAGCTAAAGAACAAGTGACGTCATTATTACGTTTAATAACCGGAAACTGGTTAATGCACAAAAATAATGTTTCAATTCAAACGAATTGAAAATTTATTATCCAAGAAATTTAATAATTTTAGTAATTATGTTAATAAACCCAATCGAAAGTTTTTATATCATAACTGTCACCAAATTTTAAGTTATTTTAATAAAATAATTTAAGTTGACCAATCATAAAACAGTAGAGAGAAATCGTGCGTGACGTCATACCATTAATGGCTGCCCTGAAAGTTGAGATAATCTTGCTCATTAAACGAAGTTGAAAAACTCAAAACAGCTGGAAATGCTGACTTGAGTTTAAAAGAATTTCAAAAAACGAACAACTCCATCTGCACAGAGAAGTTCTTCAATACAATAACACTGCTAATGCGACTTTGTAAGTTATGGAAGACAGAAGAGAAAAGTAAAAAAAAAGGGTAAAAAAAGAAAGAGAGGAAACCGAGATATATGAGCAAGAGTTGAAAATACAGCAAAAGAAAATTGTATTTGGAGATTGGGGGAGACGTTCCTAAATGGGGAAAATTGATTTTTTATTTTATTTATTTATTTTTTTTTTGTTTTGTGGCCAAGCCAAAACAAGAGTGTTTTCTATCGCTGATGGCAGCTTCCTTTCACTGCAGAAATGGTTGGGAGGGGTTGTGGAGGAGTGCAAGATGAAAATCCAGCAACTGTGGAAGCTGCGATGAAATATGATGGAGATCAATGAAAACATTGAATGAATCGTTTGAGATGCCATTACAAAAA